>NW_010268871.1:3258-25056 GCF_000690775.1 Eurypyga helias
ACAGAGATGTTAACAAATTGGAGAATTCAGGAAAAAAAAAAAAAAAACCCACAAAACCACCCAATAAAAAGAATTAAGGAAATGGAGGAAACAGCTTATGGGAAAAGATTAAAAACTAAAGTTACATAATGCAAATACAAACTGAAAAGAACAGCTACTTCTTGGATAATGGAAGGTCCAAAATAGCAAAAAGGGAAAGTTAAAGGTACGTCATACCCATATATGAGAAGTCAGAGCAAGTTAAAATTGTCATAGTTGAATTCCAGGGGAGGGTGGAAAGACAAGGAGACATTGAATATTGCGATAGTATTCTGAAGATAACAGTGCAAGGAAGTAAAAGTAGTTTACAACTGGACCAAATGGAGCACTGGAAATTATACTACAGGGAAAAATCCTAAAATGGCAGGGGAGGGGCTTAAACAATTTAATAGGTCTTTTCAGCATCTAATTTTCATGATTCCTAGTTATTATTGGTTGCTATCTCTATTTAAGTGACAGCCCCCATTGTAAACACTTTTGACTAAATAGTAAAGGGGACTAAATAAAGGGGAATTAGAAATCTCAAATAGAGAAAAAAAAGATATTAAAAAAACCCTTTATAGAATGTTCAGATTTTTTCCAGCTTAAAAGTGAAAATAAAAAAGAAAATAAATGTACATTAAATTAGCAGAAAGTATCTTTCTTCATTATTTTACAAGATTAACAAGCTTAAGACTTTCACAGTTCCTGAACAGGCTACAGTCCAAGGTGCGTGCTAAATACAGGGGAGACCATTTCACGAGCGTGTACAAAACAGACGTGCAGTTTTAATCTGAAAAACCTATTATATGCTTGTCATACCTGCATGTGTTGCTTTTCCCAGCGATGACCTGAGTACAGAAACTTGCTTAAATTCTTTGCTGAATCAGGCCCTAAGCTACTATTGCTACTAATACTTCAGCAAAAGAACAATTCTGTTCTGATGAAAAGTCCTGTTGCCTACTAAATAGATGTATTTTTTAATTATTTGCATTACTGCAGCAGTTCAGAGCTTAATCAAAGACTTGATAGGCACTGTACAATTACAGGGAAAATGTGATCTGAAGTTCTACAACTCTTAAAGAAGATGACCAATTAAATAAAGGATAGCTAAAGAAAATTTTGTGACAGAATTCATAGACTCCACATCAAAATTAGAACATACTTCATTGCTTCTACTATACTTTCCAGTTATTATATCTTCTGTGTGAAGAAACTAAGGGAGAAATAGCAGACTAGAGCAGGATGGGGCATAAAATGG
Source organism: Eurypyga helias (assembly GCF_000690775.1). Taxonomy (NCBI): domain Eukaryota; kingdom Metazoa; phylum Chordata; class Aves; order Eurypygiformes; family Eurypygidae; genus Eurypyga; species Eurypyga helias. Next base: position 4,538 of record NW_010268871.1, read on the forward strand.
GCATCACAGCAAAAAAGGTTTCAGAGGAATGGTACAGAGCAGGAAAAGGCCAATGAATTGTTTTTAAGAACTGCAGTTGGAAGCAGGATTTGCTCCAAGGTTAAGACATACAACCACATGGGTGGTTAAAGTCCCATTATAATCAGTGGAGATCTAGTCAAGACAGTCACCACTGCTTGAAGGAAATTAAGGTGGTCAGATAGAATGTGTCTACTTCAGAGGGAGATGAGTAACTCCCCAGGTTCCATCACACATGTTTCTCCAATTTCATTTTTCTGTAAGAGTAACCAAGATGCCAAGTACGTGTTCAGGACACCTAAATTAGGAGAAAGATTCATCTACAGAGCCAGAGAACTACATGTAGGTATTTTAATCTCACTCTGAATATTACTTTTTCAAGGTGATCCACTCTTCAGAACAGAGGCATCTACTGCTATCGGACACACCCCACCTTTCAGCTTCTGCTTCAGAGGGCACAGGTTTTCTTATAGGTCCTCCTGGAAACTTCTGCGACCCCTGTGCAATTATCTGACAAAGATACCATTTTGAGACTGAATTAGGGCACAGCCCCTGACAACTCTTTGCTAGGTATTTTGCACTTCTTAATAACGAATAAAAAAACAAAAGCTGAAAAGTTCTGACACATTTTGCATTTTTCTTTTGTTTCACTTTTTTTCCCCCCTCTCTGAAATACCAGTGGTTTTCTGCTTTCAGTAGAAAAATGACCATATTTCAGACACATTTTCATTAAAAAAACTGCTTAGTTCATACACTACCTTTCTTTAAAAACTATTACTCATCATTACCAAGCTTAGATAAGTCTCAAAACTATTTAATATTACAAAAAAAATATTTAGAAGAAAACTATTCAGGAACCTTAGTCAGGACGCAATATAACTCCATCACATTTATATACATAAGAACTATTTGATCCAGTACAGTCAACACTTCAATACATCATTTGGCAAACATAAACCAGGACAGATACTGATCGTTCCCCTGGTATATTCTCCAAGGCCCAGCAGCTTGTGTTGTGTGGATGTCCTAAGCCAAAGCTTGCACTGACACCATTGTGCTCAACAACTCGGTTCACAGAATCAGAGAATCACAGCATGCTGGGGTTGGAAAGGACCTTCAGAGATCGTCTAGTCCCACCCTCCTGCCAAAGCACATTCATCTAGAGCAGGTTGGACAGGAACGCATCCAGGTGGGTTTTGAATATCTCCAGAGAAGGAGACTCCCCCACCTCTCTGGGCAGCCCGTTCCAGTGCTCTGGTGCCCTCAAAGCGAAGTTGTTCTTCCTCATGTTGAGATGGAATTTCCTGCATTCCAGTTTGTGCCCGTTGCCCCTTGTCCTGTTGCTGGTCACTACTGAAAAGAGCCTGGCCCCATCCCCTTGACACCCACCCTTCAGATATTTATAAGCATTGATGAGATCCCTTCTCAGTCTTCTCCAGGCTAAAGAGCCCCAGCCTTTCCTCATAAGAGAGGTGCTCCATTCCCTTGATCATCTTCATAGCCCTACTCTGGACAGTTTCCAGTAGTTCCCTGTCTTGCTTGAGCTGGGGAGTAGCAGTTGATACTCTTCCATAATTCTGATCAGTTTCTCTTTGAACCAATGCATTCTTTTCCTATTACATGCTTTTAGTGTCAAGACTAAATCCCAGGCCACCAAACAAAGGTACTGGTGAGTTTTAAGAACCACCAGGAATAAGTGCTGCTTTAGAACAGGCAGTCTGCCTCACTCATAATTGGACATCAAAAGCTCTTTATACTCAGGTTGTATGAAGCCATGTATGGAAACTCCAAGCAGAACCATGAGAACAGATGCATTCTGGGACACCCAGAAGTTACCTGGTGCTGACTGCAAATCTACTAACCACCAGAGAACAAATTTAACTGTATTATTTGTTGCTGTTAAGAAATTTCCTTATGCCCACATATTTGAAAAAAAGAGACCACAAACCTGAAATATATTATCTCCACAAGAAAAAGCATTATGGAGAGGTTGAAACAGAAAGCAGGCACGCAAGTGGCATCAGTGACAATCTGTCTCTTCATCAACCTTCTGATCCACATCTTTACCAGTCCTGTTCCCAACTCCTGCTCCTTCCTTTGGTACCCATTTGTCAGCCATTGTGCTAAACCTGGATAGCAAGAAATAATCTCAGGTTTTTAATTCATTGCTTCACAAGAAGTAAACAGACATGCAGTTTCTCCTCTCCTCAAGTGAAGGTGATGCAAGGTGCTGCACCTGGGAAGAAATAATTCCACGCAACAGTACAGACTGAGAGCTGACACAAGTTTGGCAGAAAAGGACTTGGTGGTCAGCAAGTTGAGCAAGAGTCAGCAGCATGCCCTTGAGGCAATGAGGGTTATTTGCATACTGGGCTGTACTAGATAGAATATAACAAGCAGGATGATGGAAATGATTATTTTCTTCTTATTGGACTTTCTGAGACTATATCTAGATCCGTTTTGAGGTATCCACTTCAAGAAATGCATCAGTAAACTGGAACAAGTCCAGAGGAGGGCCACCGATTTATAGAGCTGGAGCACATAACACAGGCAGAGGCTGAGGTGTGCATGCTCAGCCTGGAGAAGAGAATCAGACTCATCTTAGAGGTGCAAAAATAGCATGAGAGGCAATGGTCACAAGTTGCAACAAGAGAAGTTCCTATTGACCATAAGGAAAACATTCTTCATCATGGGATTAGTCAGTCCTGGAAAGATTTCCCAAAAAGGCTGTGGGTTTTCCAGCTTCTGAGATATTGAAACCTGATTGTGCAAGCCCTGAGCATGTTGCTTTACCTCTGAAGCTAGGCCAGCTTTGAGCAGGGGGTGGAACCAGATAATCTCCAGAGATCTGTTCCAACCTAAATTGTTTGGTGGTTCTAATCACATATTTAAAATTAAAGTACAAGGGCATTTTCAAAGTTAAGGTTCAATTTCCAGTTCAAAAGTCTTCACGTTCAGTCTCAGAAAGATGTACAACCATTTCTAACTACAATGCACTTGCTAGATTATAGGTTAGTAGTAACAATGCATGTGATATGAAAAAAAAATTAGGGTTAGGCTGTCTGTCCAATGCCAAACTAAGCATATAGAGTATAGTCAGAAAAGAGAAGGCCTGGGTCTGCTGTTACTTGACCAAGTTTTTGTATATGTACCTACTCCATAGCATGTATCTGAACTCATATCTATGTATTCCGAATAACCCCAATGATAACTTGTTAACAAAACCTGAATTAGCACAAGAATGTATTGCTTATGCAATTTATAAACGATGACATTATTAAATGCAGTGAAAAGTAATTTTGGTAGTCAAGATTCATAGGCAACATAGACCTGTAAAGCGAATTATGTTGTCTGAAATGAATCAGGGATAAAATCTGTGAGCTTTAAAGGAAAAAGAGATCTTCAGCAATGAAAGCCAAAGAGAAGCTTAAAGGAAGTAAGAAGATAAAAATTAAACAAATAGATAGCATTTTTGAAAATATAATGAACATTGTGCTCTGGGGTAAGGATAAAGTTTCCAATGCAAGCATGCAACACGAATGTAAAAGCTTTTAGGTAAAGCAAAAGTATTTTCAAACTGTTTCTGTGGTTGAAATGGCAGCATTTTAAAAACAGAAGAAAACTACAGAGGGCATCACATTTTTATAAGGCATTATTAATTCTACTGGCTGACCTCCCCCTTCTTCTAACCCATCCATTCTATGATAGGGTCATTTATTCTTCACTGAATACTTCACAAAAAACAAGGACCAGAAGGAGAAGAAAACAGCTGTTTTCTCCAAACTTTGAAAATAAATTGGTTTTAGCCAGATCTATGCAATGCACATATAAAATTTAAGCCCCAAAATGAGTAGTGATAGTGTCAGAACGCTGTATTTACTCCTAGAATTAAATAGAAGCAGAATACAATTGAGGAAAGATTCATATCCCTAAGTATTAATACACCCAAAGTATTAATACACTAATTATTAAATTCTTTTAATATTTTCTATTGGCAGCCAAATATTACAGGAAAAAGACATACAAGTCTGATAATATTTTTCTTTATGAACAGAAAGTCCCAGTTCCTGGAGGCACAGTTTTTCTTCTCTCATCTAAACACAGTTTACCATTATTTTTTGAACTGTCACAGAAAAGGGCTAAAGAAATTCTACTAAGACACCTATAGGTGACCTTTAGGTAATTCGTTCAAAGTCCAACTGCTAGAAAAATCCCAATATGATTCTAACAAAATAAATGGCACATTTGCCATGGTAGAGGATGACTTGTCTCTGTTCATTGGATGTTTGTTCCTTATACTTTCTGAAAAGTATGAGAGAAAACAGAGACTGACTGCATCATGAGTTGGTGCTCTGACTGTATTCTAGTGCATATCAGATCAAAACTTATAGCAGATTAAAAAATAGTCTTGCTTTTCACAGAATTAGTGACTCAATAAATAAGCATTTACACAGGTAGGGCCTAAGAATTCTCTTAGTCAGTCAGTTGGGTACCTAGTACTCTGGGATTTTGAAGGGCATAAACAATTAACACGGACAACTCTTAAGAATAACACAGAGGGGACTTTCTGTCATGATTATGAGTGAGACTACAACTGTTGCAGAAAACCTGACATCATGGAAAAAGCTGGATTATTAAATGCATCAAGCACAAAACCCCCCTAAAGTTGCCTTGTGATGTACATATATGGCATCACGTGCACAAACCTCAAAGTCCTGATTTGATCCATCACAAATTTCAATCCAAAATATTAGCAAAAAATTCTACCTACCAATGGGAGAATAGTCAGACCACCTAAAATTAGGCTGATATTTTAAAGCACTATCAAGTACATTGTTTAAGCAGAAGTGATTTGGGAACATGAACTGCATTTTTATTTAGAAAAATTAAAATTAGCCAGTTTTGTGAAGAAAAAGACTTTTCTCTGATTTAATGGAGAAGAATTAAAGATTTAAGGAATATTCTACTTTTAATTATGGTTAATTATGGTTTAATTGGTTAAGAAAAACATTTTAACTTATAAAGTTAAATTAATTGAACTTAAAATTGGGGCAGATTTTAGTTAGAGAAGGCCCATTATTAAAGAGCGGGTAGATTAAGAGAAATAGCATTTGATCAAAACTGATCATGCTACCATAGGCAAATGAGTTACCAGCCACCAGCAGTATTACAGTAATTTGCCATGTGCTCTCTTCCAACTGTATCTAATTAGCATTTTATTTCAATATTCACAGTAAGTTATTATGACATAGCTTAAGTGAAGTGAATACATTTTACACCATAACAGCAAACTAAAAATACACACACAGTAGATTATAGCTCAGCTGAGGTCCTGAAGCTCATTACTTTAGGGTAACCTAACCATTCTCAGCATGTTTGAGGTTAACGTGAGCCCGGTATGCCTTTCTTCCTCGTCATGTCCTCTTTTTCTTCTCCTCCTCCCACTTTAGACAGAATTTCAGGATTGGGAAGAAGAAAGAGAGAGAAATCACAGACTAGCCGCATGACCAGGATTTCCAGACGCCCAGAATAAGTGGGATCTGGACATGCCTTGTGGAGTTGATCTGTGCAATTGCTAGCCATCTGCGCAGTGTGTGCACGCTAGATCAGATGTGCGCATATGTAGCAAGTTCAGTGTATGGCACACAGCCCATATTTCCCTTTGAGATTCCCTGGATGTATGCCCATCCCTTAATTCTGTATACCTCAAACAACAACTTCCATTCTCCTTTCTGGTGGCACACAGAGTTCTCCTATAAAGTAACAAGCATGGGAAGGGAAAGGCAGCAGTCAAACACTTTTTAAACTTCATGAAGAACACTGTCAACAGTATTAGCTGCAAATTATTTATTGCAAACAGCAGCAACCTACTATACACATACAACCGTACAACCAGCTGAGAACAAACACCGTACACTTCATCACAATGAGCATTTACATAACATGGTGCAGGCACTCGGTATTATGTCACTAATGTGACTCTCTGTAGTCCCTTGAGTGCCTCTGGCTTTGCAGAGTACATCCAGTTAAATAGCACTTGTATGGCCGTAGGACATATGCCGTCTGGCCTCCTGCAGCCACTGCTCAATTGAATATAATGGAGTCATGCTAAATGACAGAGCCCTCAGCATGGTAGGTGGGAGGGGGGGGAAGGGGCCAGGCATGAGCACAAAGAATTAATCAAGCAAGCCAACTCTAAATTGTACAAATTCTGTCAAGCAAATGTCTATAATATATTCTGTCACTGAGACTGTCAAAATGGGCTACATCCTCAGCTCAAGTGAAAATAGTACAGATATTCTAAATTACACCAATTACAGCAATATGAACTAACAGAAGATCTTGCCTTATTTTACAGGATTAAAAAAAATCTGATGTCACAACAAGGCTTAGAAGCCACACTTTCTGCTTTGTACTCTTTCCTCCATTCACTGAACTTATTTTTTCCAATATGTTAGAAAGTCCCTGCTTTTCTGCCCAGGAGCAAAACCTGGTCCTATCCTTGTCTTTCCTGGACTGTCAGTCCATTGCTAACTTTGTCAACAGGTCTGGGAAAAGGATTTGGTGCACCCTAAGGCTGTGCAAAAGATCCTTAGCAAGTACTTGTCATTTCTTCTTCTCTTTCTTATCTTACTGAAATATTTTCACTATTTGCAATTTTCATCAATTTCTTAATTTATGTATTTGCTGTAATTAACTCAAGTATCCAGTGTAGCTATATGATTATAAATTAAATAAAAGCCAAATTTATTTGATCAAGAATTTGCTGTACTAGAAGAATACTTAAGTGTTTTCTGCAAAGCTGAAGCAATTCAGTTTATTTCACACCGCACTGCTCCCCACCTTCAAAGAAATTAAGATAAAAATAATAAATTTAAGTTTACACCATTTTTTTCAGGTGGTATAATGGAACCACAAATGTTTAGTTTCAGTAACTGCATAAACAGCTGAGAAAAATTGGAAAATTTTAAGACAGCATGTTTTCCAGTGACAGACAAGCAAAATTCTCTGGAGTTCAGGTTTGAACTAGGTACAAATTCAAGTGAACAGATCAGGTTATAACCCTATCTCTGGAACTAACTTTTTATCCCTATGAATAAGGAGTTTAAAGCTCTGCTTTATTACTGACTATCATTAAAACAGTATATAAAAATTCTTTAGTAGTATCATTCACACAGTTTAATTAACAAGTATTAATAGTGGCAGAGGTGCTAATAAAACTGGCTTCTTTCTGTTGTCACAGCTGTCCTCAATCTACCACTGTACTGGCACTGTAAAAGGAAAACCATGGGATACCCCTTTCTTGAATTTTGAGGGAACACAGAAATGAATTAACATCCAAACCGGATTTCTGAACTCCCTTCAGATTAAACATCCTTAAAGAGGTAAGTAATCAGTTATTGCTCACTCAAAATATGTAATGTATGTTTTCTCAGAAGCTTGTAATCTCCGGACTGCCACCAGGATAGAAGTTTGCATCAAGGTGAGGATGCAGCTGAACAAAAGCAGGAGCAGCTTAATGTCACAAATACCATTGTGAGTTCAGTGTGGAACTCAACAGGAAATAGCAAAATAGGATGTGTTTGTACAACAACGAATAAGGTCAAGCAGACATACTATTGTATGAATATCTCGTGTAATGTCATTATGGTTAAACCCTTTTCCTTTTATTACATAAATATGCTGGTTACTATTCACGCACCTGTCTTGTACAAAACAGGCTCAGGAGGCGTATTCCCTCTGAGACAGGTGCACAGCATGTGGCTCTCAGCTGGGTTAAAAGAGAAGCATGCATATGCATGTTGCTGAGCATAGGGAAAAAGGAAAAGTGGATGAAAGTTGTTCTGATACAAAAGAGAAGCACGAAATGAAAGGACATACAACACATGGAAATGGGACAGATGCAGGAGTATACTAAATAGAAAAGAATGTTCTGTGCATTAAAATGGAGCAAGCAAAAATTAATACTCCACTAACATGTATTAGAAAGATGATTTTCTTAGAAAGGAATTACCACTGTCAATAGTCTACAGGGCATATTTTTTCTTAATCAAAACTGGAATATTTCAAAATTAGGGCTCTTTTGTGAATGAATTGAAAAGCAGATAAAAGAGCTGAACTCAGAGGGAACCCAGACAGAAGATGCACTAACAAGTTAGAACCAAGACCCTCTGATGTTCCTTATCACTTCATCTTTAGCAAAGTCCATCTGTATGGGAGCTCTCATTTCTGTACTGAAGAAGGGTTATACAATGATTAGAAGTGATCGTATAAGCAGAAATCCCACAATGAATCAGGATGTCGATTCAGCATTTTCTCATCTCACTTGAAGGAATAGGAATGAATTTTCAAAAGCACTGGAGAGATTAGAATACTTTCACATGGTATTCAAGTGCTTTTTGTTTTCTAGATATACTGCCTTTATTTATCCGTCTCTCACAGGCAGGACACTATTTTTTGTTATACATAACAATATATCTTTCAGTGCTTGGAGCGCTCTGAAGGAAAACTTAGAACCTGTGGCTTAATGTGAAGCTAAAATTGACCTTAAAGTCCTATTGTGTCTCATCTTTGTGTAATTTGATTAGAATCTATGGAGAAATTGATTATTTCTCATTTCACTGTCCTGTTCAAAATCTGTGTATCCTACACAAGTCTATAAAAGCCATACTAATAAAAAAGCAAGAGAAATATTTGCTAAAGCTCCCATAGGAATTTACAGTGCCAGTTGAATTCCTTTATCTATTTTTAAAATGTACATATTCTGAAAACAAAGACTGATACAGCCTCATGTTAAGGACTTATTTTCTACCTGCAGTTCTTCAGATGTCAGTGGCAATTCCATACGTTTCAAGCCAAATACAATTAAAATCAACGATGTACAGCTAGAAAAACGCAACTGCAATAATCTTTGAAGCAAACCCCTACGAGTTTGCACTGTAAAGATATGTCTAAGACAGAAAGTATCAGGCATAGTCTCCAGATTCGCTCTTTCACTTACTTCCAAGTGCAATTTAATGGTAACATTATAGAAATGCATAAGGAGGTTGCAAACAGTTGAGATGTTCACCTATTTTCAGTTGCATGCTATCTTCTGTTTGGGTATAAAATTTTGAAATTGTACCTGTAGGCAGACTGACAAAAATAAAAAGAAGTACAGCAAACATTCGCTAGTTGTCTCCATTCTGAAGAATTAAAAAGTTTCTTTTTAAATAAAAATGATTGGTATTGGTTTCCTGAAAATCCATTTTACACAACCAATTTTTGCAAAGCAGTACAGGGGTAAAAAACCCCCAAAAACCCAAAACCAAACAATCTCTTCTAGTTAAGCTAACATTGTCATTCCAGGGCTGGGGTGGCAGGATAGCTCTTGTATCTAAACACTTCAATATTGCTTCATGGGTTAAACAGAGCCTCTATTTATTTTTTACCTTCAGGGTATACTACATATCTTGTCTCTAGGTGACCATGCAGGTGGGAACACACAAGCCAAGCTCATACACACAGCTATTAATTTCTGTAGTGGTCTATTTACAGAATAAAAGGTATGCATTCTCCATTGGCTTCCGTAAAGCCAGACTCTAAGCCAACCCCACCACATACTGAAAACACGTGAGTCGATGAGGAACTACTCAGCAGATGCAAGTCATTTCATATTCTAGTACAGTCCATCCAGGTATGAAAAAATTCCACTGTATCCCATTGTTACATTCAGTTTTGTGGTTCGTTTTCAGGTAAAAGCCTTGTACATAAAAAGCCATAGACAATAGCAAGGTGATTGGAGTTTTTGTTAGGAAAAGTTAAAAAGTTTATTACATTTGGGGAATTGGTTTAAACTGGTTTTGAGTTTTTACAATTCCTACTAAGTAAATTCATTAGCTTCAAGGAAAAAAAAAAAAAAGATCCCAGAGCCAAGCAAAATACAACTGAACCAATACAGAATGACCCATGAAGAAAACAGAAGTAATCAGTCTGAAAATCTGTTTACAAAGCATGCTCTACAAGGCACATCCTACACTGACAAAATGGAGATGAGGAAAGAGGATTCTACTGGGAAGACTGTACTCAGCCACATAATCATCATGTAAACCAGCATTGGAATGTCTGACCTATGAAACTGATTTGTAACTCAGAATCACAGAATCACTAAGGTTGGAAAAGACCTATAAGATCATCTAGTCTAATTCCATGCATCTGAACTCAGACATAATCTAAAATAAAATTTCCAATAGTAATTAAATATCTTTACAGAAGGCAAAGTATTATTGGGAAGGAAGTCAGCCACAGGGAAGACAAGAAGCATGTGAAGCAGGATAGGATGCAACTGTTCTCCTAAGGGACCTTATTACAGAATTAAGTGCTTAAATTAATTGGTCAGGTAGTATGTAGAAAAATAAAATAGACAGGCATAAAGAATCCAAACTGAAATATATGTGTTGTTAGCATTGTTGTTACAGAGAAGCTGCTCTGAGATCCATGTTCAAATTTTCTTGTGCTCTACTAAGCACAGTAAACATAACTGGTAAATCATAAAGAGTCAAACTCCTCTTTGGCTATACAGCTAATAGCTTGGACACTGTCAGTTCTGAAAACCAACAAATTTATGCTAGATAGTCCTCTATGGGGAAAAAAAAAAAGAAACAATAAGCCATACAAAACCCATCAAGACTGAAGATGAAGAAAAAAACACTACCCATCTACTTCCCTCCTTTCAAAACCATTTCTGGTTTTGAAAACCTTATCTTCTTTTCCTCTGCTCTCCCCACACACTTAGGTCCTGATGGCTCTTCCCTCTTCATCCAGCCCTTCAGACCACACAGTATTTGCTTCTCAATAGAAACTGATGTTCTCATTTTCTCCTTAATTTTCTAGGTGCTGGCCTTTTTCTGTTTTCCATTTCCCTTTCCATTCAAGTCCAGGTCTTTCTTGAAGCTCACCAAGATCTACTATATGCCCAACCTTTAACTACCAAGAACCTTGGAGCTTTCCTGAAGGAAGCCTGAATCAGTATTATTTCATTCAAAAGAATCAGCTGACCATGATGGTTTGACTATACACAGAGCCCCTTTACCCCCTTAAAATAATATCCTAATTTCTTTTTTTGAGAGAACCAGAAACTGAGTATGAGTGCAACAATTTTCATTTACATAGTTCATAATAAATATGTTGAAGACAGCAACAAAGTAGGGTAATTTTTCAGGGGACAGGGAGGAAAGGAAAGCAAGCAGGAAATGCAGTATAAAATAAGTATTTTTTCTTTTTTTCTGCAGTTTGTGCAGAACTTTTTTTCCTCCTTCTTTGTAATCATTTTTCTAAGCAGGGTCCAGAAATCTATTTGTATACTCAAAGAGGAAACTTATGACTCATCTTTTCCTGTTATTTCCATTCTTCCTTCTTTAAGATTACTATATGCTTGCTTGGGGATGGGAGTGGAAAGGAAGGGCAGGTGGGAAAAGTATTTCAAAGAGAGGTAATCTAATTTTGGGCAAATATAGACAGTATAAGTTACAATCTGAATGAGGAAACAAAAAAACTCCCACAATATTAAAGAAGAGGAGGCACTGTCTGTGGAGAATTGGGAAAAAGTACACAAAACGCGAAGATAATTCTCAACCCAGATCGATTTACTACAATATAAAAATCTGAAATATCTCATTTTGAAATAATTACGTCACAAACCAATTTACAACCTGAGCAGAGTAAATGTTCATGTACAAATGAAGGCAGTTTTACTGTTGGAACTGTAACTAACACATGCAATGGCCAAAACACACCTGGTCACACAGGCCTGATGGTATTTCACTCCCCATCTAAAACTCTTATATTTTAACTCTATTGTTTCTGCTTCTGCCTCTCTCACAAGCACTTCCAGGGTTTGTAAGCCCTGCATCAGCTACTGGCTTCCACTGATAAAAGCAAAAATTACATCTTGACATCATTTATGTAGGTGATATGTAGTCTAGTTTCAGAGTAAAACTGAGGATAGAATGGAAAAGATTTTTTCAAAACTTATTTGATTTTATTCACTTATTTACATCGGTAAATACCCCAGTCACTAGCTCACTAGTCTTTAGTTGGTAATGAGTTGGTTGCTGAAACATGGCGTTGGAGACTTCAATGTAGGCTATCAAATAGAATATGCAACACAAGATTTATCTAAGCACATCTGCAGACAGACAAGGGAAATGACAAAGTAGGGCTGTGAAAGAAGACACTTGCTTTCATTTGGCTGCTAGCAGTATCCTGAGTAGAGTATGTGCGTTCCTTTCAAATAAAGCAACAGGGCAGCTGAAAAAAATGTAGCTGTTTACCTTGTCTTGGAATGTGGAACCCTCTGGAGTGAATGGGGGATACCTCCTTCCCCAACAAAACCTGAGAATACCCTGAGAATAAGCTTCTGACACAGATGGGGCGAAGACCAATACGTCCACGACAGAAAGGAGTAAGAGAGCAGGGGCAAGATGCACAAAAGCAATCAGTCTTCAGAGATGATGAAAAGAAAGATATTTTCCTGAGGATCAGACAGGATCATCTAAAATTTGCTGCAACCCAGGGAGCCACTGAAAGTTGCCGAGATGAGACCAAGACAGAAAGTAAGACCTGTGAAGACACAGTTGCTGAGAGGAAGATGTGCTGTGTTCTGTTTCACTCAGCTGATGTAATTCCCTCTGCTTACTTACCTTGTTCTAAAAATAGTTTTTAATCAGAGTAAGAAGTAGTTTTTAATGACCTTTTGTGTATACCCACTTTCAGGATGGGGACAGGCAGAAAGACATCAGAGTACTGACCAGCTCCAGTCCCATCAGAGTAAGAAAACATGCTGGGTGTTCAGCATTTACATTGATCAGGAGGTAATTAGCCCTGAGCTATTAGTAGTGGCATGGTATTTCATGGTAGGATGTGGAAACTGTGCAGTTTATCCTACTATCTCACATTTTAAGAAAGTGAAAACAATAATGACATTAAAAAAATTAGAAAAATCTATTTTGTATTTATTTTGCCTTCACAGCCAAGTTTCCCAATTTAGCATGCTCCCAAAGCAACAGCCAGACAAAACTTCGACATGAAACTGTCACAAGGTTAGATATCTTGTGAATCAATATGGTTAGAAATTAGATATTTGGATTGTTAGCTTCCACATGCAAAACACTAAGTAAAAACATGCATAAGCACTAAGTAAGTTTGATATTTTGAAACTATAAAACATGGATCTAACCACATAGCAGAAGCACCCACTTCACATGGATGGAATATTAGAAAATGGTATGTATCAGTTGTTGCATAATAGACAGGATCGTGCTTCAGTATTTCTATTCATTTCCACACTTCATAATACTATCTAATAGGTAAAGGATTCAGAGTCAATCCCCAAAACACTTTACCAGAAAGCATGCACTGCTGTTTGGGTGGCTGCAGCTATTTCATTGTCCCTAAGGAGGATGGAAAATACATGTGTACTTTCAAAAAGGAGGTACAGTAAACCAGTATGACTGACTGGTCTGGCTCTATGTTTACATTTAAAATACTCTTCATCATCAGGTTACAACTTTCCATATTCAAAGCCAGTTTTCACTTTAAAAAAACCCCAAACCCCACAAAACACTAAACCATTCTACTGGACCTGGGGGTCTTGTGGACAGCAAGTTGAACATGAGCCAGAAATGTGCCCTGGCTATTGGTGTCCTGTGCTGCATGGGGATGAGTATTGTCAGCAGCAGGTGGAGGCACACAGTCCTTCCCCTCTGCTCAGCACTGGTAAGGCCACAGCTGGAGTGCTGGGTCCAGTTCGGGGGTCCTTGGTGCAAGGGAGACACAGACATATTGGAAAGAATCTGGAAAAGGGTCATGATGATGAAGGGACTGGAACATCTCTCCTGTGAGGAAAGGCTGAGAGAACCGGGGCTGTTCCAGCTTACTAGAAGGTTACGTTTTTAGAACTCGGAGAGAGGAAATAAAAGAAAGTCAAGTATAAAAAAATGTTTAAATCACTATGGGAGTTTTTGATTTTCTTTAAAATTCTTACGGTTTCTAAGTACTTAAGGAATAATAGCTGTGAGGGTAATTATCACTGCTTCTAGGATAGTCACATATGTGTGCTGAAGAAATAAAGCACTGTTTTTTTTCCCAATTATTTAAAAGAATCCCCTGATAAAATTACCATTTTCATCTAGAATAAAAAAGATTCTCCATGCAAGGAACCATGCTTCTTTTGGGGTTTTGTAATCTGTAGAAATGAGACTCTCTTAACATACGTAGTAATTTCCCATCTAAATACAAGCTCTGTTGGAAGTTAGCATCAGAAAAAAAAAAAAGTGTTCATGTATGTACCTCCAAGCAATGTTTTACCAAGATTCTGCAGAAAACAGTTTATTCACCAGGACCCCATATATTGCTTTACCTACACACACAACAAAAAACTGGCAGCCTGTGGGAGCAAGCCAGGGAGCTGTCAACATTTTTCCTAGCTGACACTACCAGACAGCCAACTCCGTGTTCAAATTTACCTGCACATGGACAGGGTTCCCCTGATGTTTGTACAGAGCCCTGAGACATATCTACCAAGCGGCTTGCAGAAAGTCAGATTTCAGCAGCCGAAGACATCAGATGTCCTGAGAAAAAGATGAGGAAAACAAAGAAACCCAGAGCAGCCCACCAGGAACTAAATTACAGGGAGAAACAAGCAGGTATCATTCCTTTCAAGGGCTAACTGCACTGAAGGAGCTGATGGATTTACTTTAAGCCCTCAGATTGGTTTCCTTACAGAACAAATAATGAGATTTTGAAGTCCTATTCAAACCCAGTGAAAAGGCAAAACCTAAGGAACAAAATATCTAAATCAGTTTGAAAAGCCATACAGAATGTCTCCTTAGGTTGTGTTCTACCAACTGCTTCACATGAAAGAAAAATATGAATAGGAGGAATAGGTAGATGCTTTAGAAAGAAAGGTGAGCATTTGCCAATTAACTTACTTGGCTGATAACAGGAATGCACAGTCTCCTTCTGTTAATTGGTGCCTGGACTGCTCTCTTTCCCATATGAACAGATCAGGTTTCTTATGTGATTTTAGCCACCTAGACAGACCAGGAAAAAAACAAATTAATTCCTCTCCAAGACAGTGGCATCTAAACACAGCCCTTCAGCTTCCTTGGAGTAAGCTGGTTTTAGGCCCACTCCCCATCTCAGAGTAGTCCCTTTTACTAAAGAGGAAAAAAAAAAAGGAAGCTGCCATCTTTGGGACACTACAGTCAACTAAAGTATTTATTATTAAGCACACTGCTTCTAGGTAGAGGCTGTTTTCACTACATTCTTGAGTGTGAAAGCCTGAAAATGCTGGTTTAGTCTGGGGTACAGCTTTTCCCTCCTCACAAGTCACGTCAGTTTAAGGACAGACCTTCATGACCCCCAGAGGCTTTGACTGCCTTAATTTCATAATTTTTTACAGACTTTCTATCCTCAAGAGTTCCACAAATCCTCACATACCTTTACTTCTTCCCAAAGGGTCTTCATGCATTTAAAAATGCCTTAGATTACCTCCCTGACTCGGGACTCCGGCTTCTGTACCCCCTCCTCAGCACCGCAGGTGTGGTAGTAGCAGGATGGCCTGTGCCCTTCCTTAAAGGGGCAGGCAACTCTGAAAACCGAACTCTCCAGCTGGGTTTGTCATCATTGCAGTACAAAAATTATGATACTGGATTTGCTTCCAGGTCCACCTACATAGTGTACTGCATAGCGTGTCTGCACCCATGTGTGGCATGTGAGGGCAGCAGGGCTTGTCCCCACCTCTCAGACTGTCACAGGACGCAGCTGACAGGCAGCAACCAACAACAGCGGGACAAGGCTGTCCCGCTAGAACTTAGCTAGGACAGGCATCACTGTCAGGCCAAAGTGAAACGTGAAGTTGGAATTTGTAGAGAAAGGGCCTCAGGGTCTTCTGCCATTAGCCACCTCCTGTGTGGTAAGGTTCCTTGCCCTTTAAGAGGCTCAGAATGTTCTGCAAGGCAGCCGCTGTCCCTGAGGCTCCCTGTCCTTGCCACTTTAACCCTGAACTTACCCTCGACTCAGCTTCGCCTCAAGCAGCTGCAAAGCAGAAAGCGAGACCATGGCTGTGAGAAGCTGCTTTCTGAGGTGCATCTTGGCTCCAGCTCCCTGTGTCTGGTGGTGAGGGTGAGTGAGGCCACAGGCATGGTGAGAGCGTGTCAGGGACCAGGGGCACAGTGAGGGGCTATAGGGGACAGTGTGTGTGGGACCAGAGGCATGGTAAGGGACCGCAGCACATGGGAACAGGCAGAAGAGCTGGCCGGCAGCCTTTTCCTGTGGGGGTAAGAGGGTGGCCATCATTCCTGTCATGGGCAGCCCTTGCTGCCTGTTGCTCCAACAGTCCTTGAAAGCAGGTCCGGTCTGCCAAACATGTGAAATATGAGAAAAGATTTAAAAAGTCAGAGGCATGGGACATCCCTAAGGAGTTCTTGGAAATCTGAACGGTAAATTTTAACACATAGAATTGGCAACATGGCTGGTTGGAGGTGTACAGCGTATGCACAATTTACACTGGTGGTTCCTGCTGCAAGTTCTCCCACAGTCAAGGCCACATTTCATGCGTCTGCAGTAAAGTTGTGCGGTTTTCTTGACATCTCTGATGCCATGTGCCAGTAGCAGCTGATCAGTGCAAGTTTGCTGTTGGATTATGTATTATATGAGAGGCCATGGCTTTTACAATACTGGAACTAGGCAAGGATGTATTTCCTTACTAGGACCACAATTAAAAGAAGCCAAGATAACATGCATGCACTCTTCTTGCAGCCTATTGCTGTAGATCCTACTCCTGCCTGTGAGCCCAAATGCATAATAGCATCCCTTTCATCTGACCATGTATCCTATTGCTTCCTACATCATAGCACAGGGAACCCGAGGCACTTCATAGTACAGCATCAGAATGTTGCTTTTACACCCTAGAAAAATCTTCACTCAATGTTCACTAAAAAAACTGAATATTCAGAGGGATCCATTGGCAGCTCTGTATTTTACAGAGTACCTTAGATTTAATTTTCCATTATAAAGGCCTGATTCAAAGCTTTGTGAAGTTCATGACAATCTTGTTTCTAACAGGCGCAGGATCAATTTAGCTCTTAATTTAGCTCACCAACCATCCTGATGTCAGGTCACAGATTCAATTTAGTTCTAACTTCTACTTTCCCTAGCTAATCCCCTCATTTGTGAGTACTTCCAGCAGTCAGGAGTTAGACATTCCTGTTTGCGGTGGGTTGACCCTGTCTGGAAGCCAGGTGCCTACCAAAGCCCCTCTATCACTCTCTGTAGCAGTTGGACAGGGGAGAGAAAATATAACAAAAGGCTCATGGGTTTAGATTAAGATAGGGAGAGATCAGTCACCGGTTACTGTCATGAGCTAAACTGACTCAATTTGGGGAAATTAGTTTAATTTATTACCAATCAAATCAGAGTAGGATAATGAGACATAAAACCGAAACCTTAAAACCACCTTGCCCCCACCCCTCCCTACTTTCTGGGCTTATCTTCACTCCAGATTTCTCCACCCCCTCCCACCAAGCGGTGCAGGGGGATGGGGAATGGCGGTTTCAGTCACTTCATCATGTATTGTCTCTGCCGCTCCTTCCTCCTTGGTAGGGAGGGCACTCCTCACACACTTTCCCTGATCCAGTGAGGGGTCTGTCTTGGAGCCGGCTCTATCAGACATAGAGGAAGCAACTTCTCACAGAAGCCACCCCTGTAGCTCCCCCCCGGCTACCAAAACCTTGCCACACAAACCCAATACGCTGTTTTAAGATTTACCTCAGAGGATTCATCTCTCTTCAGTCACATGGTACACATCCCACACTTAAGTGATTTCACCTATTTAAGTTCCACATTCTTGTTGGACTTGGTTGCCTTGTTATTTGCAGAAGCAGGAATCTTTAGCTCTGGATCATTAAGTTGGGGTATTGCACTGAAGAGCAAGTTTCTAATTTGCAATAGTTGTTTATTTATTTAACCATGGGACAAATCTAACAAAAATGCCCTTCCTGGCCTTTTCCCTGCAGATCCTTGTCATAATTTCTCACTGAGTTACATCAAATTTAATATCACATAAAAGTTTTAAAAGACTGAGACAATTAGACTTTTAAGGATGGAAAAGGAAGGATACAACAGTGATCAGCAGCTTAAATGATTTTGGATGAATGAACCAAAATCCTAAAACACTGCTCAGAGTGTAGCTTGGAATGAAAGGCTTTCTTGCATCATTCTCCACCATGCCATACACTGGGGAAGAAGGGAGGGGGAGAGAGCCATGTAGTAGGTCATGGCTTTTATATTATTTGGGAGATGTTACCTCTCTTTTTGACTCCACCTATTGCTTTGCCTTTTGTACGTGGTAAGGAACATCCAGTATCATATTTTCTTTTACCTTTGTATACATGATGGGCTAATGAGAAACCAATTCTTAGATTGTAAGTGAGCAAAAAAATATATGATTTTTATTAGTCTGTTAAACTCTGAATACATATATATTGTTATCTAAGCACACTTACAAACCCGTGTGGTTTTGTTACTTTTGTTATACTATGCTGATCGTGATTCAGAGAGTAAATATGTGCCTACCTGACACAACAAAGTTCCTGTGTCCACAAGATGCCTAAATAAAGAATATAAACAAATCTCTCTTATCCATGCCACTTTGTCTGTCTTTGAATATTCATATAGCTGGAGGTTTACCCACATTTACTTACTCAGAATGCAAATCAGATACCAAATTCAGGCAATGTGCAGTCAGAATCAGTTAAGTATGCACCTCTACTCACATATAACTCTTTGACTTAATTGTTGAACATTAGCTCCATCTGTTTTTTTTCACTATGTGGAAAAAAACTACCAAAATTTTTATCATAAAATATAATGGTAAATTAGCCTTATCCCCAGTGGACCACTGTCACAAAATAGCAGTTGTGAAAGTAATGAGTGAAAGGAAATAGTCCTTTCTGAAGTTGGTAACTTTTTGAAAATCAGTAAGAATCTTTCTAACCTTAATATCTTGCTTTTGATACATTAAATGATGTGCCATTTTCTTTTGTTTTTCCTTTAGATTTCCAGCTGCAAAGTTTAACAGGTATCAAATAAAGAAACCTTGGCCATTTTTCTGACCTCTTATATTCAGTCAATCATAGTCAGCTCTTGTAAAATGATCAGTATTAATCAATATTAAGAGGGAGACAAAAAGGAAGAAGAGGAGTAACTGTACATTGCAGCAAAAACTGAGGATTATTACATCTAAGCAGAATGCACAAGACCTAAGCACTCAAAAAAAGAGAAGGTGACAGTTTTAGCTGCACAGTGTCTAAAAGTCATGTGTGTTGTGCTGATAGTTTTTATATATGCCCAAATCAGTATAATCAGTATTTTATAGAGTCTGTTCACTTAGTAACATTTGTCTTATTGCTCTGGTCGTTCTGCCATTCATTGGTGTAATTTTTCATCACAAAAGAATGGAGGGTGGTCATATCAGCCAAGTGCAGATACTGTTTTCATTTTTTATGGTGGGAAACAGTAGTTTATTATTCGAAAGCAAGATGTACTGTGAGAAAGACCATTGGACACTTAAAGTGACTTGTGAATTTCCCTTTTGGCTCTCGAACTCATCTTTGAATTGCCTTGGTGATGTAAACAGCCATAAAGGTGACCTGCTTAGATGGGGAAAACTACTAAACAGAAGAAATTGTCAGTTGAAAAATACTGATATCCTTGAGAGGTGTAGCTGGCCTCTTTCAAGTGCAGCTAGGGTACCTAGAAATCAGAGACACGCTGAGATATCACAGATAAGCGCAAAACCGAAGGACTTTAATGGGAGTTTATAATCCAATAAGGTGAAAAAATAAAATTGCTCTGAAAGAATAGAAAAAAGCATCATCTGTTGGCTGTTACAAGTGAAAAATCACAGTTAACAGTGTCTATTGGTTGCTTGAAGTAGGATGTCCTATACTTGTCCTCTCAATGTTATAAAAAAGTCTTAATTTTTATCCAAAATGGAGCTTCTCCAACCCTGAGAACTTCCCAGTTGAATCCCATGTAAACTTCCTATGAGCTTTTGGACTCTCACTGGGGACACCTGGCTGACTACAGATGGGGATCATTTCTTGAAAGGAGACTGTCTGCTAGCTTATTGGTTCGGTCTGTACTCCCCTCTTTTGAGGGTGGTGAGCACGGGGCTCCCCCCTTCCCATGGGATCCCTCCCTCCAAGCCCTTTTTGGATGATGTGGCCCCTTCTGAAATCTGTTTAATTCACTTCATATGAATACTATACATTATGAATATTATACATATTCATATAAGTAATCTATCATAAGTATACCTGGTGTTATATCATTGCTCTGTTTGCTTCACTAATGATAAATTGTAGTAACCTGCAGTAGTATGTAACTATTTGGTTGTTGCTGTTATTGGTTGTACTGTGATTTTGATAGATGCTGTATTATCACAAACCCTGGTCCTC
>NW_010268872.1:0-13675 GCF_000690775.1 Eurypyga helias
CCATGCATGCCCAGGCACCCCCTGGGCATCCCCAGGACACCCCCATGCATGCCCAAGCATCGCCAGGACCACCCCCAAACATGCCCTGCCGCCCCTGCGCGTGCCCTGACCCCCCCTGTGCACACCTACCCCCACCCCATGCATGCCCAGGCACCCCCAGGCTCCTGGTGGGTTGCACGACCAGTGCTCGGGGTGCAGGTGTGCTGGTGGGTGTGCGAGAGTGCTCGGGGGGATGCAGGTGTGCTGCGAGGTGTGCATGGCTTGGTGGGTGTCCTTCCAGCTCTTTGAATAAATAGGGAGATGTTTGGCTGTGAGGGATTATCAGCTCCAAGAACTTCTCAGAGCACAGAGACCTGCCTGGGAATGTCCCTCCTGCTCTTTCCCACTTCTCCACTCGCTCAGAGTCTTCATCCAGGCACACAGCAACACCCAGAGAGACCAAAAAGGGCTAAGGCAGAGGTGCAAAATGCAGCCCAAGGGTGAGCAGGGCGCAGGGGGATGGATGGGTCTCTCGTGGTGTGCGCCTGCCAGGAACTGCCTACAGATCCATCTCCTGAAATTTAATTTATTTTTAATGGCAGTTAACCACTGCCAGGAGCAGGTCTCACATTCCCTTTTGCAGAGAGAGTTCTTGCAGCCACCTTTAACCCAACTTACTCCTGGGCAACAACCAGCCTCTGATACTCCAACAATATCTCATTTTCTTGTTTTAACTGAGTCTCTCTTTTCTATCAAGCAGGACCAAGCAGCCTGTGGGCTCTGGCAGCCAGTCTCAGAGGTCCGACAATGTGCTACCCTGCTTTAGGGCTCCCAGTATCAGAAGAGGGGCACTGTGGTCACACAGCACGTGGCACCAATAAAACTCTGCCACTACACATCCCTCTGTGGTCAGCAGGTTACCTCTGCACCACGGGCTTCCCATGGGATCACGAGCATCCAGAGCTGGTGCCCGGAGGAGCGTCCATCAACGCGGCACACGCTAGATCAAGAGAAATTTGTACAATGGGACACATAAATTGGAATGGACCCGGTGCTGCTCTGCCAGGACAGCCTGAATTAGTAAAGGTGAAGGACATGTGGGAAATCCTGGGGACAGAGGGCAGAGTGGGATGCCCAGGCCCTGTTTGAAAGCCTGAGATGACAGGGAAGGGTGACATTTTATTAATAAGCCACTAATGACGGTCTCTTTGGCATTTCCTGAAAACTTCGTATGTTGGCTTTGCCTTGTCTGCTCTGATGTCAGCAGCCAGAAATCCTGCCGAGCCGGCCTGACCTGCAACCGAAAGAGAGCCAGCTAATCTGCTGTCTTATCTCCCCTCCACCCCCAAATCGCCATCCACTCCAGCATCAGAGGGAAGCTAATTGACTGTTGAGCTTCCTTTTCATGCTCAGACACCTCGGGTGACTTGGTTATTTTCTCTCATTTTTGTTTCCTAAACAAATCGGCTTCAAAGGCAGTGCTGGTGCAGGTGGCTGTTAGGTGATAAATATCTACCAAAGAAGTGGGGGAGAGGCCTCGCTTCACCAGGTGCTGCTGCCTCTCTGAGAGATGTGGCTGCACTCCTGCTGCTCTCCCAGCTAACCAAGGTGAGAGTTAACACTGGGCAAGGATGTGGACTGCAGCTTGCCTTACCCTTATTCCCTTATCACCCAAAGCAGAGGAGAGTGAGGACTTTTGGGTGGAAAGGGCCAATGTAGAATGGCTTTCCTTTGCAGGGACACCGTTCCTCAGAGTAGCTTTTTTAATGAGAAGGGCAGATGTCCACTGGAATGGTACACTGGATGAGGGCTGGCCTGCATGGGGAGGTTCCCATCTCCTCCTTACCTGAC
Source organism: Eurypyga helias (assembly GCF_000690775.1). Classification (NCBI taxonomy): domain Eukaryota; kingdom Metazoa; phylum Chordata; class Aves; order Eurypygiformes; family Eurypygidae; genus Eurypyga; species Eurypyga helias. Next base: position 1,831 of record NW_010268872.1, read on the forward strand.
CTAGAATCAGGTCTGACTCTGACCCTCGTCCTCCTCCACCCTGCAGACTGCTGGACCGGGCACACTGCCAAGCTGTTTTCCTTTCCCAGGTTGGAGGGACAGTATAAACTTGGAGGTAGATGCTGAGTTCTTGTCCCAGCATCAGCTGGGACAAATGTCTCTCCCATCCCATCCCTGCCCATCTTGCTGGAGGGACAAACTAGAAGCATGTTGCAGAGAGCTTCTTGCAGGGGTCTCCTCCTTGATGCCCAGGGAGTTGCAGAGCCCCCCTCTCCTTAATGCCTGGGAGTTGCCGGGAGCCTCGTGGGGAAGGAAGACATAGACCTCCATGTGGGTGTGGGCCAGGGGCATGCACCCAGGTCTGCGCCAGCCAACCGTGGAGGCAGTTCTCAAAAGGCAGCCCAGGGCAAAGGGTCACCTACACTGGACCCCAGGGATCCACTCTGGGTCTTCCTGTGCCACGGTCAGCTCTTCAGGTCCCTCCCCGGGAACAAAGCCCAGGCTGGGGGAATAACTGGGACAAAACTGAAAGGCTGAGGAAGCAGTGCTGTAGGATGCGTCAGGATGTTTAGTGTGGCGATGGAAAGCAGGGGCTGCAGGCCATGTGTACAAATATTTGCATGTGAGTGAGCTGTGGTGTTTCATTTTGACAGAGTACCAGCAGTGACATCCAGCTGGCACGAACTGCTCCAAGATTCAGGCACTTGCATGCCAGAAGGACCAGCATGGGCACACCGGGGATGAAGGAAGGCAAGGTGCCAGAGCTGATAGAAGCAGCATGTTAATCAAAGCGCATGAAAGGGGATCTACCTATACTGGCACCTCTGGAGCACAGCACAGCACCTACAGAAACCACCTACAGAAACCACCAAGCAGAGCACTGGGGAAATCCAGGGGAAGCACTGCAGCCGCAGGTGAGGTTCAGCGCGGTCCCTGCTGCAGCGTGGCAGCGCTGGGCGGCCAGGGATGTGCAGGGCCATGGTGGGGACAGGGAGGTGGGTGGGAAGTGAGATATGCTGCGAGGCTCTTACCTGCCCACCAAAACGTGCCATGCCAGATGGGTAAGCACCAGGAGAGGCTTTAATCTGCCCCAGCTATAATTACCATGGAGGTGAATACAACTGTACAGCAGGGCTGCAGGAGCACCATGTCTGTCTAGCCTGGATGTGATGAGTTTCTGGTGATGCTGCCTGTGCCAGGAGCAGGAAGGGTGGGAGGGATATAGGCACAGGGGCCATGGGGACTTGGCATGAGGAATCCCAGCACCCTGCTGAGTGCAAACCCACAGTTCCTGTGGGACTGTGTCATGGTGTGCAGCTCTGCCAGGGGTGGGCATGTCCCCGCTACCTCTAAAGCCCTCCAGCAGTGAAAAGGAGGTTTCCACCCACTTTGCCCACCACAGCAGGGAGTAGTCAAAGAACAGCACTACAGATCAAACCATAGCCGTAGTGGTGTGACCTTGCTACACTGGCAGTTCAAAATCTGCTCATTAGGTTGGTATTTTCACAAGGACAAGCCATCAATGCATCCATCAGAGAAGCCATAAGCCACCCAACTGCAGCATGGGAAGATGTGCCAGAGAAGACATCTAGGACAATAAACTGGCCATGTGGAACCTAACTAATCCATGGGGACATCAGACCAAATATCTGCTGGTTGGGCCTCTTTCTCAGGGCTTGGTGATGCCCTGAGCAGCTTGCAGGCTGAGAGAAGTCTGCGAGAAGCAGCTGAAGCATAAACCTCTGTGGTCTGGCACCATGTTGGGCCAGTCTGGGTATGTTACTAGTCCTTTCTGACCTTGCACTTGCAGATCGGTGACCCATCTTCCCCTAGGACTTGGCAGGGGAGGCAGAGTACTTTGCAGGGTTTCCCCTCCTTGGCAGCAGGATGTGGGGCAGGGAGGACATTTGAGGGTGGCTCCTCACCCTGCCTGGCAGCACCCAGACCAGTCCCTCATCCCCACATCAGTGGCATGAGTGCAGGCAGCATGGGTGGACAGCAGTGACAAAGCTGAGATGCCACATGCACCTTGTTCCACTCAGTGAGTTGCACAGCCCATGCTAGTACCTCCTGCTACTGCAATGGTTATTTATTTTGCTTCTAAAAAATCACTTCATTTATTTCTTTCTTTGTTTTTGCTACACATGCCTATATGGCCTAGGCCAAGCAGTTCATCCTTTTGGCTTGTGTACACCCTTTCAGGAGGCTGGCTTGTTCCTCTTATCTCTGAGCTGATGTTTAACCAAGTCAGGCATTATTTTGTTATAATCTTTCTGCATTGGCACTGCTGTCCTTGAGCCTTCCCTCTTCTCCTCCCCTGATTTTTTCAGTCTGTCAGCATCTTCCTCGACTTGCCGCGCCATGAACACAGACTTTTCAAGGTGACGCTGTGCTCCACGTCCATCCTGTTTGGTTGCACAAACTCCCTGATCATCTCTGGGCTTCTGTCCACATCGTGGTACAGGCAGAAAGTGGAAAGTTCTGTTAGAGAAGGCTCCTGTGCAGTCCTATATGTTTCCCATGTGATCCGTAAATTGCCATTGAAAATGCAGAACACTATGGCCTTGAGTGCAAAGAGGGGACGGGTGCAGGAGAGGGGGAACAGAAGGGGAAGAGATGCCCCACCATGCTGCGCAACAGCCATCGGACCCGCAGAGCACAAAACTGCAGCACATCAAATTTTCTTTCTTTAAATTGCAAAAAGAACAGTTCTTTTTGCAAGAACGCACAGCTCTGCTGGGTTCGTTTCCTCCCCAGGGTTACAAAATCTGCTCCCAGACCCCCACACAACAGTCTCAGCTGCGAAAGCAAAGCTTTGTTCTGGTGGGATGCTCTCATGGCAGGAGAGCTTTCAGGGAGTCCACTATAACCTCATCAAGGAAGGGTGAGCCCCACTTTTCACAGCTTTGTTGTGCCTTTTGTCCTGCATGCCACAAATACAGTTTTGGTCCATAAAATCGGTGTGTGAAATAAGGTTAGTCACAGCACTTCCTGGCAAAGCAGCTCATAAACAAGCTTTCCTCACTTCCCTCTTATGAAAGTTCAGCTCTCCTCTGCTGCACTGACTTCTTTGTTTCCCTCTTCTCCCACTTATCCCCTGACTCCCATTAGTATCTGAGTCAGTCTAGTAAACATTTCGCCCCGTGGCAGCCTCTCCAAACATAGCAGGAAGATCAGGCTCTGGAGCGCACTCTTGACACGTCTCCCGGGGATCCTTTTGCACTCACTGGTAGGTTATTTTGCTGTCGTTCCTCATTCACACATTGAGAAAGGGGGAACCAATGGCCCGTGTATTCAGCAGCTTGTTAGCAGTGAATAGTAATAGGGTCTGCGATGCTTCCTCTTCCTTTCTTCCCTTTCTCACTCCTATCCTCCCGTACTTTAACCTTTGCAGTGGCCGTTTCCTGGACTGAGCGTGCTGTTCCACAGAAGAAGGTACTGAACTAGGTGTCACTATTATTTTTTACTGGAAAACAAGCCCACTTTCCTGGGTTCAAAGGTGGCCAAGCACTAGCACACGTGAAGGGTGCACCAACCACTGTGCATTTTATAGATGCAGCCTTCTAGCACACAGGTCACACCGTCACCATCATGGCATTTACAGTCTCTCCAGTAGCCTTGCTGGCCTTGATCCACACATTTATGTCTGACTTCCTCATCAGCACAAGGGATAAGTGTACGTAGCAGTTGGACCAGATAGAGGATAGCTCCCAGAGCAGCCAGGAGAGATGTGTACTTATGAGTCATCTGCTCTTTGGTTGCTCCTCATTGGCAGAAAAATGAGTCCATACACATAGGGTTGTACTGGAAATTTCCCTTCCTTGCTGCAGCCTCTGTCGTTGAATCCACTTCAACCCACACACCTCACCAGGCTTGGCCTCACCCATTCACCCAGAGAGACCCTGGGCCCTTGCATGGGCTTATGTTCTACGTAGCAAGCTCTGCCTGTACCAGTCTGATTGCAGAACTGGGACTGAGCATTGTCAACCCTGCAGTCACCCTGTTTGCCCCCCAACTAGTGGCAGCTGTGCTGGCAGCTGGGTCCGTTTGCAGCATTGCTTCAGGGTTCATTTCCTGGAAACCAGAATTGTGAAGGCAGGAAATTTTCCAGATCACCCTACTTATATATTCAAATGGAGATGAAAACCTAGCAGGATATTCTGGCAGCACTGTTATTTTCTTTTCATTCCTGTTATCCTTTTACTCTGTCCTGTTGTAACATCTAGCAAAACTCTAAACTGACCTCACTTCAGCTTCTTAGTGCCCTCCCTTTCCCTGTTACTGTCCTGGCTGAAGCCTTAGGCATCTCCTGATTTTCTTTACACAGGAGCCACTATCTGTGATGTCTAGCAGCACACCCAAAGCCAGCCGCTTGCTGTTCTTGTCAAGTGACAGCCCGAGACACAGATGTTGAGCCTCATTTCCCACAACCCAGTGGCTTTTGGACATGTTTCCAAGAGATTTGTTCCATTCTCCTCTCTTGCTCAAGTTCCTTTTTAACAACTAACTCGACGTAGTATGTCTCTTATGCAAACAGCAGTTTCCTTTTGAAGCTCGCCGTGAAGGCAGTGTGTGTTTGTCACTTAGTGCTCTGGGAGGAATTTGGGTAAATTGGACTGCAGACAAAAATCTCCCTGTTCCCTCTTCCAGTAAGGTATCGGATTCCTGCATTTCATGTGCATTTCTGCTCTGAAAAGGGGCGCAGTAACAGTGGTATTATCAGGCTCTCCCTTCACACTGATTCCCAGCTCAACCACATCCAATTCACCCATCTAAAAGCCTCGTTACCATCGTTACTATGTTCCAGCTGAAGGCTCAGGTGGGTGTCCATGAGCTACAAGGGTCCTCCCCTTGCTAAGGCACGGTCATTAAGAGCAAAGGGTATACAAGACAAGTACAGCACTTGGGTCTGCTGGCTGTGACAGTAATACCATCCCAATGGTTAGAGCTCACTGCCCTGTTCGCACTCAGCTCAAAGTTGTGTCACAGTGCTGCCTCTGCAGGGATACGGGAATGCAAACCTGGAGACAGGGAGTGGAGAGGTTTGCATTCAATGTCCCAGTTTGGCCTTGCAGAAGCTGGAGACAGAAGCAAAGGCAACAGGTCTCTGCCTACTCTGACAGCTCCTCAGGGAATTGCATGTTAACTGAGAGCCATCAAACACACGACTCTCCTTGCATGGGCTCCAGGGGCAAGTGCTTTTCCACAGCCGCATCCCACTGCTTCCTTCCTCTGCCTGCACTGGGGCAACTGGGAAGAAACCGTCCGTGTGCTGGGGTAATGAGCACACACCCCAGCCGCATAGACTGAACCACGTGCCGCTGTCTCTTCTTATCTGCCAGCATCGCTGCAGGGGCAGTGGATTTCTAAGCCGTATTCCTCCAAGGGAGCTATGAAGTTATTTCTAGCTTTGACCGAAGTTTTCTCTTCTGAGTGTCCCCGCCTGCGCTCCCCACCGTGCCGTGACCATCCGCCAGCCTGTTTTCAGCAGGTACTGATAGCTGTGATGTGCCAGGAGCCCTGGGAGGGCTGCCCGCGCATTTTGTGAGCCCTGTTGCCACGATACTGAACACAGCGCAGATGTTTATTTCAACAGAGATGGCTTTGATTCCTTTTCAACTTTTCTCTCGAGCTGCCATGGTGTGTGAATACTTCTTCCTGGGAGCCAAGTGCTGTCAGGGCCCAACGGGCAGGCCTTGTCACTGCAGCCAGTGCGGAAGGGAGCGGGGTTGAGAGGCAGAGGGGCACAAAGGAAGCTGATGGCCCTGGCCTCTCAGGGGGGATCGCTGAGGCTCGGGGGAGACTGGCTCAAACTGGGTGTGCATGTCCATGCATATGTCCATGCACATGCATGTGTGTGGGTGCATGTATGTGTGTTTGCGGGCTTCACTTTGGTGCTGAAAGCCTGGCAAGGCTGGGGAAAAGCAGTCTCCTGCCTGCAGCCGGAGCTCATTCTTCTCCCTGTTTCTTCCCAGTTGCCTTCATCAAACCATTGGTGCCTTGCTGCAGACCTGCACCAGTGTGGCTGGGGGCTCAGCTGGTGAGACCATCCTTTTCTTAAGAGCATGAGAAGCCACGCACCAACAAAGATTGAAGATGTGGTAGAAAAGGTAAGGAGATCCCTTTCCTTAGGACAGTAATTCCAGGTGAGAACTCCCGAGAAGAGATACCACTTCTTCATGATTTCTTTTTTTCCCTTTTCCTTTCATTTCTCCCTAGTTTTCCTGCTGGAATCTTAAAAAAAACCAAATAAAACAACTCTTTTCTTCTCTTTTCTCTCTCTAACTTGTCTTGTCTCTTTTTCTCTCCCCACCCTTTTCCTGGTGCTGGTAGAAGTGGGTACTCAGAGCAGTCTGCTCCACAAGAACGCTGCCCCAGGCTATCAGCCTCTCCCCATTCTGGAGGGGGGTCTTTGTTAGCATGGGAGTTCCACCAGAACCAGCTTCTTGTTGCTGTTCCCTTATATAGAAATGTTTTTAATTCTATAAATACTGTATGTATTTACTAAAAAAAAAAGTCGTACCAGCTGCACAGAGACGCTGTGCTGATGGGGGCTGGCGTTTTGTTTGCCCACTGGCAGGGCCTCTCACTCACTTCCTTCACCCCTTCCACTGTTGTGGCCAAACTATTTTTGGTATTCCAAGAGCGCAAGCCTAGCTGAAATTTTGGTTTCCTGCTAAGGGGGAAATTAGAGCAGGGAAGAGTTATTTAAAAGAATAAAATATATTTGCAAGCAGGGAGGAGAATATATGAGAGCATTAATTTGAGAAGATCAATGTTCTGTGGTATTAAACTACTGAATTGGATATAATTACCTATAAATACATATATGTGTGTGTGTTAGTTTATTTTGCAGATGGAAGTGTAAGTAGAGTATATTTGTAATAAAGAGGTCAGAAACACAACACTAACACATTAACACATCACTTACATTGCAAACTTGGAAGCACAGGATTATCCTACAGAATACTGGCTGTTTTAAGCCAAATACTATATTGAAATTAAAAGTTTACCAGTACAAGGTTCTTTTGAGACGAATGCGGAGAGTTTGCCCTTGATTTTATGAACAGTCCATTCAATTTATCATAATCCTTAGTCACGTAGTCACTCACCATTCACCACACTGGTACAATACACATTCACTACTAGCTTAGTATCTGCATAAAGACAACTTACTGATTTTCTTTTCCTGCTATGGAAAACTAAAGATTATGTCAGTGAGGAACTCCGAGGAAAGAAATGAAACTGTCCTACAGACTCATCTAGTACCATGGGTACCAAGTCAACTTGTCTGGTTAGCAAGTAGCTTTGCCTGCCATTGCAGGACAGCTCCTCCTGTCTCAGCCTGGTACAGTTTGGCCAAATGTTAACCCGCCAGGTTGAAACTTCAACATGGGACCAGGCCGGCCGTGCCAGAACAAAGCCCATCCACCACAGCAGCTCCTCTCTGGCTGGAGCCAGTGGCAGTGACAGGGAAGTGCGTGAGAATGGCGTGAGCAGGGGCAATGCTTGCACTCGCCTGCGGGGATTTGCAGCTCACGTATTTCCTCAAGCAGAGGTGCTAGTTTTATAAATAGTGTTTCCCAGTGTTGGGTTTTTTTTTTCTTCCATTAAATTGTCCAGTCCCATTTGGCCTGTAGCAAGGAGTTCACCAGTTTAACTATACCCTGTGTTTACAAGTGCCTACTTTGGTTTGTTTTGAACTTGGCACCTGCTTGTTTGATTTAATGATCCCTAGTCCTTGCATTGGAGGAGATGGTGAACCAGCATCCCTTACCCACCTTTTCCATCCTTGGCATTTTCCTCAGTCTGATTATTTTCTTTAAAAGTGCACAAAGTGTCAATTAAAAAATAGTTCAGCCATTTCTAAGAAGATTGCAGGAAGATGTCTCATTTTGCCCTGCTAAGAAATACCATTCTGGCCACTTGTTTTGAAGGGAAGATGTGGAATGAGGTAAATCCATCATCCTTGTGCTAAGGATGTGCTATTGTTGTCTCCTGGAGAAAATGCACAAGCCAGCCGTATTATGTGAAAATCTCCATTGGTGAACATTTAGTTGACATTGTCAGGCTTTGGCAGTGGAATTATCTGCCAAAGGAGCTCCTTGCATCCACCCTCCTGCAGAATGACCGATCTGGCTCCTCCAGGGGAACCCAGAGCCGGAGAAGGCATTTGCCAATTCTCCTGATGGCATGGGGCTGCTGTCACCATGCTCGGAACAAGGGGAACCTCTGCTGTATGTCCTGGCACTCAGCTGCATGCACGTGGGCTGCAGGAGACTGGAAACAGCCATGCCAGGTTGGATGGTCTCTGCCCATCCAACAGGGAAGGTTGGATGCTGCAGGAACTGGAGAATGGGCGCAGGAAAAGAGGATGGATACAGGGCGTGGAAAGTGGTGGGCTAAGTGGCTGTCCTGTGGTACTGGTTCTGGTGCAACTGCAAGGCTTTATAATATTAAATGATTAATTGGACACAGAAATATTAAAGTTGTAACATGGGATTGAGGAGAGCTGCATCTGTCTCCCATGTAAGTGAGTATTAGCAGTTTCTAGAGGCAGCACTGGAAATGCTGCAGCTGCTGAGTAAGTTGCCTCTAAGACAAAGTGATTTCCCTAATTTCTATGATTCTATGATTCTAATGCCCATGAATCAGAGACTGATTTATGTCGAAGAACAGAGAAATTACATCCTTGCAAAAACATCTTCATTCTTCCTTTTACCTCTCTGGTGTTCTCATTAATAAAATAAATACGCAGCCCTTTTTTCCCCAACCCCAGTCAACATTTGAGCTCCACATCTGTGGCAAGGTGTTTCAAATGTAAATCCATGGAAGGCATTGAATTTTACCAGCTTGGGATGCTGTATTCCGCTTTTACATGATGACCCATTAGCTGTGCTGCTTGCATTGAGAGGAAGGTGCAAGGAGGAGAAGTGTGGAGTGGCCTTTGAATGCATCGCTTGGGACCATCACCACAGCCTGGGTCAGCGCTGCACTGGCTGGCTGTGGTTTGCAAAGGCACTAGAGGGTTTAAAATACCCAGATCCACCCCAATACATAGAAACTGGGCATCACATTGCCAGACAAATGCATGCCTCTGATGGGTCTTTCCTAATGGTGAGTTTGCATTGGCTCTGCTGGAACCAGGTCAGACACCCGCTCTCACCCCAGCAAATCACTGAGGAGCCCCTGGAGCCCACAGCTATAAGACGCAGTATTTTTCTGTTTAGCAGTGTAAGTAATTTCATTGTATTAATTTACATTTGGAAGTTTGAGAGCAATTCCTACCGCTTTTTTGGTAGGTCTAAACCAGCTAACATGGTGCAGGCGCTCCCAAAGAGCCCTGTGGTTTTACTAGCTCCCTGCAGTCTTCTGATGTAAAAATAATTATATTTTCACACCAGCAACACAAAAATAGTAGTTAAATGCATGAAACAGTAGAAGGTCTGACCTTGGTCACATCACTACTTCAAGGCCCTGCGAGCTGTCCTAGGTGAATTATAGACACATTTTAAGTCTTGGAAAACAGCAGCAACAGGTATTTACAGGGCGGGCTGGGAAGGGGCAGGGACGGTCTTGCGTACAGCAGTATCAGCAGCTGACCGTCTGCCTTTCTTCATGCACAAATTAGAACTTGCTAATTACAGGGTGCAATGTAATATTACAACCCTTTTCTTAGATGTTATGGTGCCAGCCTACCTCACTTCACAGCCTGGCTCGATGATTCAGTTATTATGTGACCAGCTGATTACTTAAGATTCCCTGACAGATTTTCCTCCCTGGCCACACTCACCGTATCATCCCGGGGCTTTCTGGGCGAGTGTGGCATAAACAAGTGTTGCTTTCTGCTGAACATTTTGCTTTGTGGTGTTGTCACTGCAGTTCTCTGCGCCAATCTGCCATGGGTGGGAGATAACTACAGATATAATTACTGGGGAGATACCTTATCACATGCACAGCAATTGTCCTTCTCGTACTCTATTAAATAAATTTGTTCCAGTCCCTTTTATGTTACATTAAGCTGCATGCAAGTCAGAAATGCATAAAAGGCCCCAAGTCCCAGTATATGGCCCCAAAACAGGAAGCAGGGATTGGCAATTAATACTCTTTCTGGTACAAAGTAAATTCAAGAGGAAATATGGCAGTCTAAAATCCAGACATGGCTGAAGTAACCTATTTCTGGGGAGAAAAATGAAGGTAACAAATAGATAGAAAAAGAAAAGCAGAGCCAGGAGAGGAACAGAGGGACGGTAATGCATTAGCAGCATGAAACAAAAATCCTCTTATTTCATTTGTCAGGATTTTTTCAGGGGTCATGTTCTAAAGGTCATCAAAATGTGAGAGGAGAAGTGACTTAAGTATGTTTGAGCAGAATGAACCAGGCAGGATTCAGAAGTTCCACGAGTGGATGTTCATTCGTTTACTGAAGCACTGTACATAATTAAGCAAGCTTTTTGTCAGGAGAAATTCTCCTTTCTTCCCAAAGGTTTACTAATCAAAAAATATTTTTTAATTTAAGTATAAACCTTCAGAAAATATCTTGAATATTCCACACATTAAAATGATCTCCTTATAGGCTCCTAGGTAATGCGTCTTAACTATCACGTAGAAGCCTTTAAAACTATGTTATTTTTTAAAAGGTGCAGAAGAAAGTAAATATTTTAATAGCAGTAAAGGCTTAACCAACTGGCGAGTTGGAAAAAAAAATATTCCAGCATGAGCCACGAGCCTGTCCTTAACTAACATCACTGTGAGTTTGTTTTTGGTTCAAACCACAGTGAGTTAAGGATGGAAAGACTGCCTAACTTTGAAATTCTTGGCTTTGGCCTGTTTTAACACACCCTTACCTTAAACAGAGGTGGTTTGTGTTCCTTGCCACAGTGAATTATTCCTCTGAGTCGTAAGGGAGGGAGACTGCCTTCCACCTCATCCCTTCCAAAGGGATCCATTTTCCGAATGGGGTAGCTCTGGTGTGGCCAACAATGCAACATCACCAGCTTACCTTACGTTTTCTTGGCTTTTAGGCCCATAAACCCGTGAATTTGAGGGAAGTCCTTGCATACCCATGAGGATATTTGTGACCGGCCTGTGTGATACCTGTATTGTTGCTGAGAGGGGTGAGGGGAAGACCAGTGTCATAAAAGACGTCTTTTTTAGCTTTGCTTGAGGAACTGGCAAAACTTTAATGTACAGGAATGTGAATCACACACACGAATAGGTGACTCATGTATGAATGGGAAAAATGTCACCCAAAAACACTGTTATTTTCGCCTCCCCAGGCCACGACAGAACATGGGGAGCAGCCCACGCCGCTGGGGAAGATGTCGGTGAGGGACAGAAGTGTGCGTTGGGGGGGTCCCGCAGCAGCTGGGGCAGTGCTGCTGGAGAGCCAGCCTGGGTGGGAAACCCCCCTGAGCAGGCAAGAAAACCCACCACCCCAAAGTGGGAGCTGAACCCCCTCAGTGGCATCGGGCCTGCCCACAGTGCCTTCGCCAAGGCTGGCTGCCAGGAGCGTGCCTGAGAGAAAACACCACCTCTTCGTGTCCCAAAACCAAATGAACCCCGTTAAACACCCACTCAGTGACTCGCACTGCGTGTCTCTGGGGTGCAGGAGCCCAGGGTCGGGGCGTGTTTGGGGGTACAAGGGGCTGAGGCCCCGTGTCAGGGGGTACAGGCGGGGTGACTGTGGGGCCAGGACGCAGCGACAGCCCGGCTGAAGGGGCCAGACCGGTGTGACACCGTGTTCAGGGGCCCTGGCCGGTGTGACACCGTGTTCAGAGTGTGACAGTGCCCGAGGGGCCCAGGGCACCGCGCGACGTCGCGGGCGGCCCCGTCCCGGGCCGGC
>NW_010268873.1:0-8568 GCF_000690775.1 Eurypyga helias
AGACTGACTGGTCTGTACTTCCCTGGGTTATCTTTTTTTCCCTTTTTACAATTGAGGGTTTTTTCCCCTTTTCTAGTCAGAGAGAACTTCACCAGACTGCCATGACTTTTCAAATATGATGGATAAACATTTCTCAATTTCAGGACCTATGGATATATTCCTTCAGGTCACATGCACTTGTGTACTTTCAGGTTCCTCAGGTTTTCCTGAACCTGATCCTCACTGACCATGCATGGCTTTCTATTCTCCCGGTCCCTGCCCTTGTCTTTCGTGACTCTGGTAGTATGGCTTGTGTCCTTGTCAATGAAGAAAGAGGCAAAAAAAGCCTTGAGTACTTCGGCCTTGTCCATATCCTGGGAAACTAGGTCTCCTGTTTCCTTCCACAGAGGGCCCAGATTTTCCCTGATCTTCTTTTTATCCTGTATGTACCTAAAAAAGCTCTTCTTGTTGGCCTTGATGTCCCTGGACGGTTTCAGTTCTGTTGATTGACTTGTCAATTCTCTCAGTTCTTCAACAAGTATGTAATCTGAACTAAGGAACACACACAAAACTGAAGAATTTACTGAGAACTATTCATCATAAGACAGATTCTGCAAAATTACATTTTAAGAAACACTAGTTTTCTGTGAAATGGATTAACGCATCTACAAGCCCAAGCTCAGTAAGGGAACATATGCACAGGACCAGTCCTTGTGCAACACATAAATAGCAAGTTGTGGAAGAGGAGTGAATCTTGAGATTTCAAGGACCATGGGACCATGTATAAAGAGTACCCTTTGGTGATAGTGAAGTTCAGAAAATTAACGCAGAGATGTTCTCTTTTGATGCAATTAGATTGACATAATCTATTACGGAGTTTGAAAATACTAGAGAAACTATAATATTCATATTAATGAAATAAATACTTACCTAAATTTTAGTTTTAGGTGTCTCTTCTACATGTTTGATGGGCTGGTTATTCACATATGTATTAGGAGAAAGTCTCATTGAACTGTTCCTTTCCCCAACATATTTGCCAGGAAGACTGCACACAGAACTGGGAAACTGATGAGCCAGCGACCAGCTGTCTGCTGTTGACTTGAACACTTGGGAAATTCATTTGTGATTGTTTTTTTCCCTTTTCCATTTCCAAGTCTCATCCCAACTCAGGCTGGTATTGTGACCTTTCCAGAACTCTCCTTTTGCCCTTAATTAGCACTGCCGTACTCCATTTGCCTCTGTTCACCAGACTTCCTTTTTCACTGCTTCATCACCTGATCACTGCAGAATGAGTTCAGGATGAGGTTTGTTTGTTTGTTTGTTTGTTTGTTTGTTTAGTATGGCATATTTCCCTATTTGCCTGACTTTCTGCAAATTGGAGCATTGTGTGCAGAGATTTAATAACCCTGAAAGGTAAAATGGCAATGATGAGGAGAAGCTCTACAGAGGAGCTGTAGAATGAAAGCATATGCTACAAGTTCCTTCAAAAGGAGGCCAAGAAGATGGTAAGGCGAATGTGGACCAAAGATGTTGGCAAATCAATCAATAGAATGTTCTTGCAAGATATGCAGTGCTGCTAAAGATTAAATGTTATTCCAAAGTATGTTTAATTTTTAGGCTAAGAAGTAATTGAGAATATCTGTATCAAATAAGTATTTAGATTTGGATAGTTTTTTCTCACACCATTTAGTAAATTCCAAAAGAAATCAAATAAAAAATAATGCACTTTTTCTTCTCTTCTATGCTTATTGTCCTATAGGGTTTGGAATATCTGACAACACAAAAAACATGGAACTAATACTGTCCTTCCTTACCTATACACAAATACAGCTTCCAGCTTCAGCTTTGCTGCAGTAGACTTTCAGGGAGTTGAGATGTGCATATGGGTGAGAGACATCAGAGGAATCATGACATAGCTGTAATAGGCTATCAATGAAACAGTGACACCAACTATTTGCAAAGTATTCTTTAGGGTCGTTACTTCAATTAGACTGTGGATCTTCTAATCCCTGTGCATCTGTGTCTAAATCAAACTTTCAGAAAATCCCATAAAATTGCTTGATGTGGGAATCACTATGAAATACATCCTAACTTCAATAAATGAAGATACATTAACATTTTAAAAATTTCCAGCATAATTTCCCATCATTGCTGGTTTTCTCTTACTTAGCCATGTCATTTTCTTAGATCTAAGGTACTTATAACTAACAAAAAGAATGTGCTCAGATTTTCGGCTGTTCATGTACTGATTTTATAAAATTTTGCATAGTCTGACAAACTCTTTCTTCCACACTGTTTCACTTATACATATATAATTTCATTTTAGAAACACTGAGAAGGAGTAAGCAAAATCTGTTTTTGTTAAGTAGGTGAACTTAATTTCATTTTCACAAAAAGTAATGGAGTGAGACAATCTTCAGCTTTGCTAATTGGGATAAGACAATTCAGTCTTCCTTTTAAACCATGCTACTCATTGATATAAATGTTTTAGAATGGTACTGTTTCACTAGTGCAATGTAGAGAAGTCAGGAGGATGACTTTAGCATTGAAACTCAAGAATGATTACATAATTCAGAAATTAAAATTACAAATAATTTTAGAAAAAAGTCCTTTAATCTGGAAAAGGAGGAGTCTGTCCACTTACAAAATGTGTATTTAAAGCTAAATAAGCCTGGTACAAAACTTGTCAAAATGGATCGTACTGACGGCAGGAGGCTTTAGATCACCTTTATGATCTTTATAAGACATCATGAAAATAAAGGTGGTGAAAAGGGAAGCACTGTTTCTCCTGGTGAAGCTAGAAAATGAGCAGTGGATTGAACATATTTCACTAAGTTCAATGACTGCTGTTGCATAGGATTGTGTTCAATATATGCCATAGATCACAGCCTGTTCACTTTGTCACAGACAGAATATGTATTTTTAACAGCTTTAAATGCATCTCCAGCTGCATGTATGACAACAGCTTTTCATTTGTGCAGGTGCGATAAATGCCAAGTCAAAAGAAAGAAAGAAAGAAAGAAACAGAAAATAAAAACAACCCCAGCCCTTCTAAAATAAGCCAAATAATTGTTTTTCAATTTGAGTTTTCCTGAAATTGAAATATATTCTCTCCAGTTGAAGATAATTATTTTCCTTCCCTGATGCAGATGAAGCTTTTAAGCTGAGAGGTGGAACAATTAGGAAAGTAAAGCTCCAGAGCAATATTTAAAGCTAAGGGACTAAGCAACTACAGATTAATCATTAACTGTGGTCTTCCTCCTTGCAGTGATGTGAAATTTCAGTTAACTTGTCAAGCATGACTTGGAAGACCTGGGTTCACTTAGTTTCATTTGAGACATTTCGAAGCCTTATCGATGAGACTGTTGCAGCCTGAGACTAAAAGCGAGTAATGATCAGAGTGTCTTTGCTGAAGATTACACACTATAAAAAAGGAAATTTATAACTTGCAACAAAAAGAAGGCATGTAAGGTAAATCTAGGTCCTTGTACCATGATTTGCTCTTCTTTTCCTTAAAATAAAAAACATCTTTATACTTACTGGAATAAGAAACAATATCATAAAAACCAAGTTCCTCTCCTCCTAGTATCTCTGCTTCTGAGTATTTTACTATATATTGTCAGTACAGAGCCTCATGATTCTAGTTAAGGATATCATGTTACAGCCACAAATAAGAATCTGTTTAAGCAACATGTTAAATGACTTTTAAGTCAGGTATGTAAAATTGTTAGAGTTACGTATAAATACAGTACAGAGATATTTTGAAGCTCCATTGGTTAGCATATTGAGACAGTACTCTTATTTCCAAATAACAGTAATTTCTTTACTTTGCACTTCTGTAGAATTGGTGTAAGAGTATGTTCCCTGCAGTAGTTCCTTTAATGCACTCCCATTCCTATTGATCGAGATCCATATATAGAAGTTGATAGACAGGATTTCCCATAATCTGGGTAGAGATAATAAAAATGGATGTCCATCCATCATTTTTATGAAAAGAAGCCTGATCAGGTTTGAATCTTTGAATGAAAAATGACAGTGTTAATTCAGTTATACTATTTAAAAACTCTGTCCCTGAAAGGAAATGTTATTTTTCATTTATTCTAAAGAAAACCCCGTTTGTGCCTAGTCACCACCATAAATTAATTTTCTACATAATATATGTCATTATTGTATTTTTGTATTTCTTTCCACTTAACCACTGTGTATGTATAACCATACTTGGATATTACATCTGTTTAAATGACACTGTGGCAACTGGCTTTTAACGATTTAATTTTAGTAAATGCTATTTTAATCAGAAGTAATATTATGTTTTAAATAGTGCTGTACAGTAAGTTACTTTTTTAATAACTTTTTCAAAGTATCGTAATTTGTAAAGGTGTCAGGAAACTTCACTGAACTCACTTTCAATATTTGTAATTCAGGCAGTACTGTGACTAATCTGATTGTTTCGTTAATACATGTAAGAGAAGTCATAAAGAAAAAAAACATTAAAACATTACTTCTTTAGGTTAAATAATCCCCAAGGACACAATAGAATCATAACTATCTAAAGTCTTCCATTTAAACATTGAAAAGAGTAGAAAACACCTATGCTGTATTAGTTTTCATAGAATCATAGAATCACAGAATGGTTTGGGTTGGAAGGGACCTTGAAGACCATCCAGTTCCAACCCCCCTGCCATGGGCAGGGACACCTTCCGCTAGACCAGGTTGCTCAAAGCCTCATCCAGCCTGGCCTTGAAGACATCCAGGGATGGGGCATCCACAGCCACTCTGGGCAACCTGTCCCAGTGTTTTAATCTTTATGGGAGAGGGGAACAGCCTGACTTTTGGTTTGTGCTCCTTACTCTAAGCCTTTTTTCTGTGATGGTTGGGCCTAGAATTGGGATGACAATCAACATGTGCATTACCTTAAGACTGCTTGCACACCTTAAAAGCTTAACAAACTTTAAGCAGCAGTCATACTGTGCAATAGATGTTGTAGAATTTGGGTGGTTTTGTTTCAGTTGTTTTGTTGTTTTTTTTTTTTTTTTTTCTTTAGGTGAGGGGAGAAGTGTAATCCTGAAGGCTGCAAACTGCCATACAAAATGATGTGTCTTTTCCAATAAATTTGCTTTACTAAACAGCTGGATTAAAAAAAAAAAAAAAATCATGCTGTAATTTGTTTATTCTTGTTGGACTATGCTTCCCTTTCCCCTTCCCTTTCCAATCAGCTGTGGGAGATGGAAAATTAAAACCATATAATTTTTATGAAATTAGAAAACTGTGATCATATATATACTCAGTAATGTCTTCCTCCTTATTTAGAGATTTCAACTATTAGTGATACTATTCTGTTCAACCAGTTAAAATCAGACTACTCCCCTCCAAGCTATTTGTGAATATGTGTCCAAATAACTCTCCATTTTGTAATTCTCAGAGATGACCACCAAACTCTAGCATACAATTCTGGACTTTTACTTTCCCATTTAAAGTTACTGGTAAAGGTTTCCTGTTTAAGGTTGTAATTAGTATTAGAATCACTTTTATGCATTATTAGGAATTGTAGGAATGTTAACTGTTAATATAAAAAATACTTGGAAAGCAATGCTTAACATTATTAATATTATAACTCTTATGACACTCTGTAGAGCTCAGGTAGGCATTTCTTTACACATACTGATTTGTCGTTTGGCCAGAAGTGGTTTTATGTTTCAGGCAGTTTCATATTTAATTGAATACTCAATTTCAAGAGGAATTAATCAAATTACTTCTGGAACTGATACGTCCTTTCCTCTTTTTAATATTCTAACACCGATGCTATATCCTCTCATGCCTTCATTGGAATATGTAATTTTTTTGTATCTATTATTTTTGCATGCTTCTCCTTTGCAGTTTCTTTGCTATTAAATTACTGTTTCCCTCTGATCATCAGTTACAGTGTTCTGAGAGAGCTAAAACGAAATTATAATTCGAAGATATCAAATTCCTTGCTAGTCTTGTTTGAGACAAATTGATTAGGCAATTTATATCTTCTTTGTTGCAGCCAGAGGATCCTGAAATTCCATTGTAGAATTAGCTTCTCAGAAAATTAAATATTTTATCCAGATACTATATTTATGTCTTAAACTTTCCTAACTTGACTGATTTAAACTTAAGACCTTAAATAGTGTTTGAACTTTTAAACTAAAATTTTACATTAATATCTCTCTCAATTTATCTAATTCTGATAAGGAAAATTGTAACTACTTATAGTAAGCATACTAAAGAAAAAACTAAAGCTTTTAACCACCTCTTTCTTACAAGAATAACAAAATCTGAAAGGAAAAATTAAGAGGTTTTATGAATATTCAACATTTTCTCATATCAAGACATCTATTAATCTATGTATGTCTATCACTGATTGTTAGAAAAAATAACTGAAGAAATGTATTATCCATTTAAGACGATGGATACACCATTTAAAGGTGTAATAACATGAGTTTAGGTGGTCATAAAATAACAAGAGATGCAGAAAAATGCTTGTTGTATGCTACAGTCTGCTAAGTTCTTAGTTCACTCTAATGTTTTGCAATGCATCTCAGAAAAAATTGTATTCAAGGACATTAATTGGTCCAAGTTGGAATGAGAGAGTGAAATTGAAAGCAAAAGAATTAGATTAAACTACATAGAAAAAAAAAAAAAATCGCACATACTTGGCCACACTTTTTACAGCTAAATTGTTGCTCTAATTGTGATGTTGTTCTTATTGTATTTACACTTCTTGATAAAAAACATATCTTTCTGAATATCAAATGTAAAGGAATGACATCATATTCTCCATCAAGAAAAATATCAATGTATCACTTATTTAAAATGTTTCTACCTTCTTGAGGAAGAAATGGGGGTTTTACATTGAATCAAGTCAAGTCTACACTGTCAATCTAGAGTGACATTCTATATAAAGTTATATAATTTTTCATGGTATGCTCAACATACTCTTCTGAGACCCTTCGTATATACTCTTAACTTAGAAATTTGAACTATGTTTTCTGCTTTTTAATTTAATCTCATCTATATATATGAATTTAATTATGAAATCTGAATTAAGGACAAAAAACTATATTTTGTATCTTTATCTGATAATTAAGTTTCTTTCTATTCTTCTCAACATCAGACTGAATACTTCCAATTCTTAAATGTCTCTTCTCTTTTAGTTGACTATCTGTTGTCCTCAGACTGTCATGGTTATCGGCCTTTCATTTTGATTCTTGACACTGGCAAATAATTTATATTTTGAGTACATAGTAGGTAACGCCACATAGAGTCTTTATTTTTTTCATTCTGAATAGATAAAAATATTTTAGGATACTTTCTAGAACTTTCTAAAGTCTCTGCTAGATCTCTGTGATTACGGCGATTAATATTTTTATTCATCACCTGCTGGTCAGTTAAGAATATAGACATTCTTACCTCAAAGACTATTCTTCTGTGAAGGTGCAGAGAAAGATGTTATTTTTTTAAAGTTAAGAATGCATTTCTGGATATGCAGGATTTTTTTAAAGTGTATTTAATTAGTGTTATTTCTTTCTGAACTCCAGAAAGGCGGTAACTTAAAATTCTTTTCTATGAAAAGCTAAGAGTTTGAAACTTTGTAAAGATTTAGACAATAGTATTTTTATGATGCATCCATTACTTTACTCTGTCTTTTTACAGACTAAACATTCAACCACAGCAGTATTTAAAAAAAAAAAAAAAAAAAAAATTAAATTAGAATAGAGCAGCTTTGGTGGAAGGAACCTATGGAGAACATCTAGTCCAACTGCCTGATAATCTGAAGGCTGACCAAAAATTAAAGTATTATTATTGACACTGTCCAAATTCCTCCTGAACACTGGCAGGGGTGGGGCAGTGACCACCTCCCTAAGAAGCCTGTTCCAGTGTTTGACCATCCTCTCTGTAAAGAAATGTTTCCCAATCTCAAGTCTGAATCTCCGCAGATACACCTTTGAACCTTTTCACATATCTTATCACTGAATACCAGGGTGAAGAAATCACCACTTTTAGTAGACTTTCATATTCAGACACGTGGGGATGACCGTTTTCTGTATATTTGGGGTTTACAGTAGTACACATTTAGCCATAATGCACTACCATCATAATTTCCTTTTTCTCCTATACATGTGGGGTTTTTTTGATGGGTCTTTTAGAGGTGATTGATGACTGTAATAAGATGAAACCTGGATAAGTTTACAAAGTAATTAATGAAAGAAAAGTGACAAAACTGTACCAGGTGGGAAAATAATTATTTTAATCTGATTTGGAATTGCTGTAACTGGTTGCTTTAGCAATTTTTCCTTAATTTTGGTACTGAATACTTGTGGTCATTTACAAAATAATGTGTCATAGTAGTTGGTGTGTTTATCTATTTACTATTTATGATTTGTTGCATTGACTTCAGAATTTTTTCCTGCCTTAAACATTCAAGAACAAATTGCACTAAGGGACACAGTGACTGTAGGAAGAACCTAAAAACTGTTTTGCTAAAAAAGAACAAACAAAAATCGTTGTTATTGAAGAGGATTATATTGTTTATGCATATAATATATACATATGAAATATATTATA
>NW_010268874.1:0-304 GCF_000690775.1 Eurypyga helias
GGGAACCGCCGTGAAATGCGTCCCCGAGATCATCGCTGGGCTTGTCTTCCGCCCACAGTCCCCGTGCAAACGCTACGACACCTTTCAACGTACCCAGCGTCGGGGCACGGTGCGTTCCCGACCACGGACCAACGCACGGGAGGAGACGAGATGTCAGCGCGGCGAGAATACAACGCGGGACTAGAAAGGGAAACGGGAAGATGGGATTTATTTGAATCGCCTTGGTAAGATTTATTAAAAAATATCCCTTGGCAGCTGACAATCACCACGACCCACAACAGGAACCCCAGGGGGTAACACGGCA
>NW_010268874.1:318-2572 GCF_000690775.1 Eurypyga helias
AAGGCGAGGAGCCGGGAATGGCCAGCACGGCTTACATGCGGTGCGTGGCATTTGACCCCTGCGCCGGCATCGGGGAGCACGGTGCAACCGCCGGATGCAGAGCCAACGGCACCACACGGGCGCTCCGATACTTACCTTGTCTTTGGGAAAAACACTCCATGGGGGGAAGCGGGAAACCAGCGCTCTGGGAGAAGCTGGACTCCACCCCTCCGTGGCTCCAGGGGGACAAAGCTGTCGGCCTGCTGCGGGGAGAGCGGGGAAAGGGAAACTCGGACGGCGGCTGGACCTGCGCGGAAGTTCCCAGCAGCACGGCCCCGCCGTCAGCCCGTGCGAGAGCGGGAGGGTGCGGTCACCGGCGGGCAGGGGGCACGGAGCCGGACAGAACCGGCTGATCTTCTGGGTCAGAACCGTACTCTGCCAGGCTCCAGGCTCCTCCCCCAGTGACACCCCATGAACATGCAGTGGGATGCTTCAAGAGGCCCCGAGGGAGGCAGGAGGAGAGACAGACGGACGGATGGATACGGGTCGTGCTGTCAAGCTGCCGTCCAGCACCTTCAGCTCCCTCGGCCGGGCCGATGCAGCGTTTGAAACCGTTAGAGCTCCTGGTCAGGCAGTTCTTTTTCTGGGGACTGGTATTCCAGAGTAACAATGCCTCACTCCACTTCCCACGTGGACTAAGAGTTTGAACAAGGCAACAGTATTCCAGAATAAGCCATCCGCGCTTTCTGCTGAAGGAAAAAACAACGATTTCAAGTTCATCCCCAGTTGTGGCCACAGCAAGCTCCTCGCACAGCAGAGCTCTGCCCAGGCCTCCTGCCGCAGCCAGCGGCGACGGCACGATGCCCGCAGAGGTGCTGCTGGCCCGGCTCCCCGACCCGGCACTTCCGAGTGGTATTAAAATGAGGAAAAATGAGGAAGGATTCGCCGTCTGGGCTGGCACCAGGAATATTTACTGCCAACTGACACACCAAAGTGCAGCGGGTCTACGTGACAAATTCCTTTCGCCTTTAAAATGCCTTCTAGATACGCCCCTAATCAAAAATTAACTCGGTGGTTCCGGGATTTATCACAGAAACATCGTGAAGAGCCGGACCCCAAACAAAGGGCTGAGAAAGCTTCTGCTCCCCACCGTGACCTCTTCGAGACAACGTGCCAAGGGCAGGGGCTGCCTCTGAGGTCGTGCTGGAGCCAGAACGAAAAAGCAAACCGATTTGAAGTTGTCACAGTGTATTGTGAATCACTTTCTCCGCTTTTCTGCACCCAAGGAGCGTGAAACGATCTGCCGTACAGCGAAACACGGAATGCCCAGCGGGTGACAGCCGCCGGACGAGTCCCAGAGAACACACGCTTTGCCTAGGTACCCACACAGCTCCGGATGTCGCAGGTACAACTCCTTCCCATGGCGGCTTTGCCAACGAAGCTCGGGCAGAATGTTTACAGGGAAGGCGCTGCAGGAAGCCCCGTCGCCCAGCGAAGCCCCGGCAGAGGCTGCCAGCTTCCCCCAGCGCCGCGCGGAAACAGAGCGGGTCTCTCTCGGCACGAAGGGCGGGGAGAAGGCGGGGGGAACGCGGGCTTGGCTGGGCAGGAGAGAAGGAAACGGAGACGTCATGAAGAAGCAATTTCCAGCTAACCTGGAGACCTGAAAATGCTTTCATTTGCCTTCCCCCCTCCCCCACTGACTTTAACTGGAAACTGCTTTCAATCAGCGCTCCCATTCAGGAGTCAGCAAGGTTTCGGGATGCTCTCCGTAACGCTCCCACACCAGCTCCCACACCAGCTCCGCGTGTGCTTCGCCAGGCCGGGCAGCGCTGCTCCCCGCTCACCGGATGGAAAGCGGGGGCTGGTCAGATCCCGGGCCGGCTCCTGGCCCCGCAGCGCTGCCCAGACAGCTCTGTGGCACACCGGGGCCAAGCCTGACCCCAGTTTCCCACCTCCCGGGTATTTCTCGCAGGCTGTTTGCGTCGGGTCCCACCGCCCTCGTCGCACAGCGACTGCTTCTACAGCCGGCGCGTAGAGGGAACACTGCATGAGGGTGGGCAGACCCGAAGCCAAACCCGGGCGTCGTGGTCGGGCGGCAGCGCCCGATCCCTCGCGCCGCCCGTTAACGACCGGCTGAAATTTGCTCTCGTGAAACGCAGCCAAAGGGCCGGGAGGGAAGAGGCGTTTACCGAGCACCGGGACACCGCCCCGAGTGAAGCTCCCCAGACCCCCAGCACCTCACCGGCTGAGGGCCCACGGCTGCCCCCGCCCCCGC
>NW_010268874.1:2601-2804 GCF_000690775.1 Eurypyga helias
CTCAGCTCCGGCTCTGCCGGGTCCAGCCCTGTCCTGACTCACCATCTACATCCCTGCCCTCTCCATCTCCGTGCCGCCGGAGGGGAAGACCCTGGGGGTGGGAAAGGAGGAATCCAACCCCTCCACCAGCAAGGACAGTGGTTTATGCTAAATGAAACCATACTGCTTCACGGAAGGAAGGAGCTCTTCCAACCAACACGATA
>NW_010268874.1:2886-3250 GCF_000690775.1 Eurypyga helias
GTGGCCAAGGCCCTCATCCTCTTTGGGTACTGCGCTGCCTCCTCGCTAAGAGCAGAAAGTAATTCCCAAATATTCAGCACAAACTCGGAAGCTGCGTTTTGTCTCTCAGCCCATGTCCGGAGTTGTTAAGGCTCTTGGCTGTAAAGAGTTTATTACTTTGGAAGTTAAAGCTGTAGTCGCAGTTGGGCACTGCAAGTCTCTGTCTCAGGATGGATGGATGGATCTCTCGCCATGGTCTGTGAAAACCGGAGAAGATTGAACTGGGGAGAGGGTTACTCCGGCCTCCTGAGCAACTACTCACAAAGGGGAACGTCTGTCGGTGCTGGTGGGACTGTGGCGGTCCCCGCACAGTGGCCAAATCCTG
>NW_010268874.1:3298-5318 GCF_000690775.1 Eurypyga helias
CACTTCTCGGGGCAAGAGCAAGAGACGCAGCTGGAGTCAGAAATAACCCACAAACCAAGCTCTGGGCTCGCTCGAAAAGGCAAAGTTTCAGAGAGGCTGAAGGAGGCGTTTTCCCTCCGGCCATACCCGCAGATGTGCCACACGTAGGTAGAAACGGGGGAAGACACGGGTGACTAGGGGAGGAATGAAGGGAAAACTCAAGGCAGCCCCTTCGACTCATCCCAAGGAGGATTTGAGAATCGAGGCTCGCGCTGGGGAGGTGGGAGCGGCGGCTCCGCTCTCGCTGCGCATGGCCCCTCGACACCGACGGCACACCGGTCAGAGCAGCACCGGTGACCGCCCGGGCTCACGTTTCAGCCGGCGTTCCCAGCCACGACCTTCTCCGGCGAGCGGAGATTTTTCCCAAAACCTTCTCTCCCAAAGGCTGGTGTTGGCCCTGGAAGGCGAGGAGCAAACACCTCTACCCGCATCGCACAGCCCAGGCACCTACCTGGGCTGGCGACAGGAGCTTCGCTTGCTTGCTAAAGCCTTGAAAAAGGTTTTATACGGAAAACTTTGTGGGTATTTTTTCCCCTACCGGAGCTTTACGGAGTGAAGCACCTCAGGACTCTTCCCCACAGCACCAACTGAACCAAGCCGCTGCTAAGGCAAAACATGTTTCACCCCTAGTTTGTTTTCTGCTTGAACCTCTGCAGAGCCTGATGTGCACTGAAAACGAGGTCTACTAAGACAAAAAGCTCCTCGTGTCCGATTTTGACTGACAAAACTCCTTCTCATCACTCTGAACAGGGTTCAGAGGGCGGCATCAAAAAAAGCCCATTTTAAGGCTCCCTGATCCCCCCAACAAAACGTGCTGTGGGAATCCCGGGCTCTGCTTCGCACCCGAGAACCCCCACCTCCCAGCAGCCAGCAGGCCCGGCGATTACGCGCCAGCCACCGTGATAACCCGCCGCCCCCTTTCACGCTCACCTCCTCCCTTTCTCCCCGACATCCCACGTTACCGCCCCGAGCGCCTCCCGCGCCGGCTACGTCGGCACGGCCAAGCCAGACCCCGGTGTTGCGCCGTACTGACGCGGCGCGTGGGGCATTTCTGCGGCCGTGCTCTCCCACCGCTCCGCTCACCTTCACGATTCTGGTATAGTCTGGCAGGAAATGGTCTGTCGTTTCACAGCTCTGGACTGAAACACCTGCGGGGTGGGAGCACTCCAAGTGCAGCCGGGGCAGCCGCAGCCTCTGCCAGACTCAGGGTTCAGTTTCCAACCCTTTTACAGGACTTTGCGGAATCCTCCCGTAGTGGCAGCGGAGAATATTCTCAGCAGCGCCAAACAGCAGTTCAACTTTGTCCCCTTCAACGTTGCTCCCCTAGAAATCAAACCAAGGGCTGCTACAGCCTGCACCAAGAACTCCAAAGGAAAAGAAACACTGGAATAAGTGACTTTCCTGCCCAAATTGGTGCTGCACATAGAGTGAGCCGAGCCTGAGGATTGCTCCGAGACCCCAGCTGGGTTTTGGCAGCTGCCTGCGCGCGGAGCCGGCCATCCCCGCACTCCCACCTCGACTGTTCCTCCTTCCACATGAAAATCACGCTGCGTTTGCAGTCAAACCACCCCTGCAACGCCTTCGGCGTCCTGGGCAGGTCACATCGGCAAGTAATTACCGCGTTTTCAGCAGTTCTGTGATTTTTAACTGAAAACTAAAGGAACGTTGCTTCAGCGAACCCCAACACTGAGACCGAACACCGGGTTTTATTGCTCACTCTTTTCTGCTTTTGCACACTTGCTACAACTCCACAAAATAACCTTTTTTCCACTTGTAGTGTGATGAAAAATGTACTTTTTCCCAGAATTCTGATGTTTCATACCAGGATGTGCCTGCTGCTCCTCAGTTTCTTCCGTCCAGCAGCTTCACGCCACCAGAGGAAGCTGCAGCTGCGGCCAGACAAGGCCCAAGACCCCAGAGCAAACCTTCTCTTCCCCTTGAATCAGGAAGGAGAGAGGCCAACAGCAGCGGCAGCAGCATC
>NW_010268874.1:5338-6427 GCF_000690775.1 Eurypyga helias
GACGCCAGGGCCGGTAGCGTCGGAGCGCAAACGCTGCTGTGCAACGCCCAAAATGCCGTTTAGCAAAGGAGGGGAGCAGGGAGGGGAGAACCCCTGGTGCCCCGTCTCCAGGCCGAGCTAACGAGGCCACAGCAGGGAAGGAGGGAGAAAACGAAACTGAGTCCATGGCTGCGTGCATAATACTGTGCCATGCTTCACAAAGCAAAATCACACCAGCCTCGGGCGCAACGTAAAGACACGGTGTTAACAACTGCGCCCTGGCAGCGTTTCGTTGTGTCCAGGATGCCAAGTTTTAGAGAGAGGTTAGAGTTGGCCATTTTGAACCCAAAAGCTGGGCCCTTGGCTCAAGAATAAGCTCTGCCTTCGCCCAAAGCTGGTTCCGTGCTTGGTTTGCGGCTCCTTTGAGTTCTGCTCCGGGCGCTTTAGCCCTGAAGTACGAGTAGCCAAACGCTTGTTTTTTTGTAAAGCCCCTGGAAAGCCCATCCTCTCCCCATTTCGTCACATCCAAATCCTCCCACGCTGCGTACGAGGACGCGGACACAGCCACAGCCGCTCTCAGGCCGGCGGTGCGTGTGGTACCTCCAGCAAAGGGGAACGGCCCCAAATCCTGGGAAGCAACCGGCAAATCCGTTCTTCTCAAAATCAGGAATGCTGGAAACAAATCAATGGGAATGCCATTTACTTGGTTTTGAATGGGAAATCTGGCTCAGGGAAGAATCCAGGAGAAAAATAGGTGATTTTGTGTTAGCGGCAGGTTAAGACGTTGCCGCTGGAAAGAGCCAGCACGTTCCTCCCTACGCCATTTGCCAGTGAATGCCGGCAGAAGGCAACGCGGGGCGAGCAGGCGATCAGCAACCTTCCCGCCCCCCTCCTCTGGACAATTCTTAAGTTATCACCATTGAAACTCCCTAAAAATAGGAAGGGCAGCAGCGCGCCGACTGTTCTGGCAGAATGCGCTGCCAGGGGCCCGGCCAACTCCTCCCCATGTGCTCGCGCTGTGCCGGCACTAATGGACCCGAGACACGGTAACGAAACGAACTCCGACCGAGGCCTCCTGCGCGCGCCTCAGCCGCGGAATCAGACTCACAG
>NW_010268875.1:0-17480 GCF_000690775.1 Eurypyga helias
AGAGAGATTCTCTGACATGTTTATTTATTTAACCTCTCTTGTCTGAAAGCCTGTTAACAACCTGCAAATTGCTTTGTATCTTAGGAGAAAGACACAAGAGTATGTGAACATCCTCTGTCAGATATAGTGATTGCTGGCGAAGCAGCTCACCCACTACCCCACACTTTCCATCGCCTCCTCCAGACAATCTCTGACCTTATGATGTCTCTTCCCAGTGGTAGTGCATTACAGCAAATGGCCTTACGGTAAGCACAAATCAAGGAAGTTCTTAAGAGGCTGGAAATGTTGTAACAGTATAGATTAAAAGATTTTTCAGTGTAGATAGGAAGTTTGAAAAAACCTTTATGTGCCTCTGTGTAAAGGAGCGTGTGTATCCTTGCACATAGGGAAGATATAAAAGATGTCATGTGGTTTTGTATGTATAAATACTAGTATAAACGACTTTGTAGAGATAAATTTATTTGTTCTTAAATTCTGATAGGCTTTGTCTTTTAAACAATATTCAAAACTTTTAAATCCACTAAATGTGTTTTCAGGTGCTGGAGTCTCAAATTCAAACAATCTGATCACCAATTCCTGCACCAGAGCAATGTTTTTCATCATATCAACAATATTTTGTCTAAATCTGATGATGGAGATAGTGAAGAGAGCTTTAGTATCAGTATTCAGTCTGGTTTTGAAGTCATGAATCAGGCAAGTATTACACCTCTCTTGGGAGCAGAGATCATTTATGAGCAGCCTGTGTTTCTTATAATCAGTCTGTTTGAATTAAAACATCTTTTATTTCAACGTCATATTTCCTTGAATATATCTCAGTTTGAGATCTTGTTGCTGATATTGAGGTTCTCATATTTAGCTTTAGTGGTTCAAACATTGCAATTTAGCCTGTATATCACTCAGAACTAAATTTTGGAGCGTTGCTTGTCAGTGCTTGTTTGCAAGTAAAATGGGCATCTCTTGTGGTTCATTCAGTTAATTCATTTGGTTCACTGAGTTAGTTAAATTTTTAAATCCTGTGTACCTCCAGTTCTTTCTTGCTTATATCTTTTTTTATCTGTTATTCTGAGGGGCACAGGCTAATATTCCTAATTAATATCTTTAAAGTGTTGTTTTCCATTTATTAATACATTTAATCATTTGCCAGTATATTTTGCTGTTAGCTATTAATATTTCCTTTTGTTTAAAGCACTGAATAATTTGAAACAATAAATGACTAATTTCTTCTTTAATTCAGAGACCATGTTCCTCAGAACACATATGTCTGTGATCTTAAAAATTTAAAATAATGCCTGTATTTTGGCTTAGTTTCTGATCTTATAAATGTTCTAATTTTTTTTTTTCACAGGAACTGTGTATAGTGGTTTGTCTGAAAGACCTAACAAGCATCGTTGACATTAAAACATCAAGCCGACCGGCCATGATTGGTAGTTTAACAGACGGATCTACAGAAACATTCTGGGAATCAGGAGATGAAGATAAAAACAAAACTAAAAACATCACAATCAACTGTGTAAAAGGCATCAATGCACGTTATGTGTGTGTTCATGTAGACAATTCCAGAGATCTTGGGGTAAGAGGAAAATGCAATGGCTCTCATTGAAGGTGCTTATTCAAAGTTGTCGGTCAAGAAATGACTTTTATGTGGTCCGATTCAGTTTGTGATTCTAACTGAGAAGCTCACATTTCAAAGTAAAGTTTCTGATTCCTGTGGTTTTGAAAGCAGTACTTAATGTGATCAAACCAGTTCAACTGAATTTACGGTTTGCATGAAACTGGGAAACTTAATTTTTAGTGACTTATTCAAATAAAGAGTTTTCATAAAATCCAATCTATTTTCTAGACTTCTGACTACCATAAACTACAACTGTCCACTGTGTCCAACCTCAATTTCTACCTTTTCACTTGAATTTCTCTTATGAAGAGTAGTAATACCTTGTAAACCACAATTATTAAATACAGGGAAATTCAGGCATGGTTAATTTAATTATAATAATGCTGATAGGCCATAACTGAGTAACTTACGACTGTATCACCTTGCCAGAAAGAGACAACCTTTTCACTTACTACATTCATGTTTATTGATCTGTACAGTAATGTCACAAATATGTCTTTGTTTCAACTACACTTTTTCATACAAGGAGCTAATTATTTTTGAGAGTTGTGCTTTGGAATTTGTTGTCCTTGGTTTTGATCACTTTTAAATTTTATTTTTGTAATGAAACAATTTGTCTCCTTTTATGTACCTACTCTCTTAATATGGAAGAAATAGCCGGAATGGTCCTCATTTGAAGTGTTTTGTTCTTATTTTGCTTGTCTGCTGCAGAACAAAGTAACCTCAATGACTTTCCTCACTGGCAAGGCAGTAGAAGATCTCTGCAGAATAAAACAGGTAAACATTTTAACAGTTGACATTGAAAAATTGCTGTCATTTTTTGGCTGCATATAGCAGAGTTTCAACAAACTGGTTGCTTCTGGAGGCACTTAGAATATACCTGAAATAATTGCATTAAGTAGTGCTTTACATTGCTAGATATTCTGATGCCTGGCTGCTTAGTGTTGCACTGTCATTTTCTTTTATCTGCTTCATGGAATCATTTTTCATTAGAGAAATGCAGCTGAAGAGTGAGCAGAAGTAGAACACTGTAACAATGAGAAAATAAATCATTTACCCTCAACCCACGTTTTTCTAGTTGTGTGGTCTAATACACGTTGACAACACACATTTTGCCCTGCCCTTTTGGTTCTGAACTTCAGGTAGCTGGGGACTTCTCTCCAGGCACTCAAGTTCAGAATCTCTATGCTTTGGTTGCTAAGCAGGGAGTTACCATTCTGGGCTCAGAATTTTATTATTTGGCTTACTGACAGTCAGTGGTAAAATTCTTCAAGAAACCACATTGATTGCAGAGGAATGGTTTGTTTTTCTCTACCTCTTAGTCTCAGACAACATTTAAGCAAAGATACAGCTCCAAAAGATGTTACGCATCTGAAGAAACTAAACTGTGCTGCAGCGGGCTCATACTAAACAGTGAGGTGTGAGTGTGTGTACGTAGATGGATACCAAGTTTGTGTGTGTATTGTCTGTGAGTCTTCATATGTAGATACAAAGATGGGCATCCCACACGCTTGGAGAATTCTTTTTTGTGACAAGACTGACCTGGTGTGTCTACCCGTCTAGTTAAATGAAAGACGACTGTGGCAGAGCTCTGGTGCTGGAGTCGTGATCGTTCATACAGCTTGTTGCCTCACTCCCTGGCTTTATTTCTGTCAAACACGGTGCCCAGGCGTTTTTTCCAGGGATGGTTGCTCCCTTTTTGCTGGGCAGTTCTCTGACACTTCTCCAATGGGTTTTTTTATAGAATCATAGAGTGGTTTAGGTTGGAAAAGACCTTTAAGATCATCAAGTCCAAGCATTAACCCAACACGCTGAGTACAGCACTAAACCATGTCCCTAAGCACCACATCTACAAGTCTTAATACCCCCAGGGATGGTGACTCCACCGCTTGCCTGGGCAGCTCAGTGCTTGATAATCTTCAAACAGGCCTGCATACTGCACCCTAACTCATGCATACTCTGTTGTATGGTATTACACCAAAAAAAAAAAAAGGTCCTGTCTGCTGCAGCCCAGTTCAGTACAGACACTGAGAATTAGCATAGTAACGGGAAGAAACAAATATTAGCTTCATTATAAATGAGCTGCTGGGCCCTGTGGATGAGGGAAGGCTCACTTGGCTCAGGGCAAGTGTAACTTAGGCCCATTCAGGTTGCTGCCAGCAGTTTAAATCAGGCACTGCATCCTGTTATTATTTGGCTTCTGATAGTGACATAACAGTTTAAATCATGCAACACTAACTAGGTTTTTTCTTTAACTACATTTATTTTAAAATAAATTAATTTGATAGAGTTAATCTCTTTTCTACACCTACTAAGTCCTGCATCTCTTGATAAGGGTATCAGACATTGACTTGCACAGAGTTAGTTTCTTGGGCAGGGGTACATGTGGATGGGGCAAAATGATCACTGATAGTTGTGTGTTTTATTTTCAGTTAAATTATGGGATGGGTTTTTTTTTTAATTGAAAGCAATGGGCAAATACTAGTTCAAAGTGGGTTTTGTATATGTGAACTGTTGCTTAGAGTATAAAAAGGATAGATAGGCCACTATTTTAAAAAGGCTTTAAAGACAAAAAATAGATTACTATGTCATATTTTGGTTTTTAAGCTTGAGAATTTTTTTCACTGAATTCATGAGGTTGAGTATTCTTACAATTAAACACGACAGTCTTACTGTTCAGGATGAAAATTTCATAGCAAACACCATTGGTTCCAGCGATACGTGATGGGTTTGTTTTTAGAGGTAGGTGACTTGGTTTGATGTAATGTCAGTTCCCATCTCTGTATTCCCGTTTAATAGGTAGACTTGGATTCAAGACATATTGGCTGGGTAACAAGCGAACTTCCTGGGGGTGATAATCACATCATCAAAATTGAATTGAAGGGTCCAGAGAATACCCTGAGAGTTCGACAAGTGAAAATTCTTGGATGGAAAGATGGTGAAAGCATTAAAATAGCAGGCCAGATATCTGCAAGTGTAGCTCAGCAAAGAAACTGTGAATCTGAGACGCTGCGAGTGTTCCGGCTCATTACATCCCAGGTGGGATTTTAATGATGTGTTATCCGGTGAAAGTCACTATTCATTACAGTCTGCCAGTGCTTTATCTTTTAATGTAAAATGTCACATCTGCACAAGGTTGTCTTTGAGATAGGCTAATTGTCACTGTCTTTCTTCCAGGTATTTGGAAAACTCATCTCTGGAGATGCTGAGCCAACCCCAGAACAAGAAGAAAAAGCCCTGTTGTCTTCCCCGGAAGGAGAAGAAAAAGTACACAAT
The DNA here is from genome assembly GCF_000690775.1 of Eurypyga helias. Lineage (NCBI taxonomy): Eukaryota > Metazoa > Chordata > Aves > Eurypygiformes > Eurypygidae > Eurypyga > Eurypyga helias. The sequence goes on from NW_010268875.1 coordinate 4,889, forward strand.
GTATTTATTTGTATTCTATCAATAATACTTTGCTGAAAAAAATGATCCGGGATGATTTTCAGTATTTGTCCTATGTCTTATGCTACATAATTTTCAGGTCAAAACAGAAGTAAAACGTCACAATTGCTTATTTTTACAAAAAAAAACCGACGTGTTTTTTAATTAGTAAATTGTGATGGGGAAACACACGTGTAAGGGACACATCATAGCAGTGGTGGCACGAATTACGCCTGCAGTCGCAGGAGTACTTAACACCTGCAGTAGTGGTCAGCCTGAAAGTCCTTCTTGCCTATTATCCTGTGCCTTAAGAGGGGCTCTGTTGATGTTTAGTGCAAAAATACTAAGAAACAGCACCGGTGTCCTTTTACCGAGCGTTCTCTCCTGTCTTCCAGCAAGGACACTTTAACAAGTGCTGCTGAGAAGGTCACTGTATCTGGACTGTCACGTTTAATAGCCAAAACTGGACTGTCCTTAATGAAAGTCATTTCATTTCTCAGATGATGTATGCTTTTGCTCTACCCAGTACCTGGTGGCAATAAGTCCCATGACTGAATTACTCGTTTCGTAAAAAGTGTATTTTTCTCACACCTGCTGTGTGGTGACTTAATTGTGTGTTCCCTGTTTCTTTTACTGTGAAATATAAAAAACTGAGGAGTATATTCCATTCACTGCTTCACAGAATCAGTGTCTGTACTAAGCTGCGTGAAGAGGCTGAATCTCGGATAATTATCCTTCACTTGTTCTGCTTATTGATTATTTCCTTTTGTTTAATGCTCAAATTTCCTCTCATAAAGAGAAAGAAAGTAAATATATCTAAGAGGTATTTATTAACCATAGTTAAATTGATCTTGCTTCTGTATCTTATTTCTCTGTAACAGCTACAGGCTTTTAAAGCAGTTTGTTGATGTTCCATGTTAATTGCTACCGTAATTAAGAAATGTTTTTACAACTCTTGATCTAATACTAAATGTGGTTTTTTATGAAGGCAACATCAGATGCAGACCTGAAGGAGCACATGGTAGGGATCATATTCAGCCGGAGCAAGCTGACAAATTTGCAGAAGCAGGTTTGTTCATTCTGAAATTCTTTGAGGATTATGTGTTTGTGAGCTGTAATAAATATGCTCATTTTCAGTGAATACAGTACTTCTAACTTGACAGATATTCTGTTGTTCTTTGTAATCGAATTTTGGTTTACATTTTAAATAGTGTATGTGTGTGTTTTATATGAAAAATCTTCTGAGAGTGACACTGAACAAATCCATTTTAATAGGAAAAACCTTTATTAGACTCAATTTAAAAATAAAAGTTTCAGAACTGAGTTGCAAATGGTACTTATTCGTGTTTGCTGACACAGCATAATAGTAGACCCTCTCAAAGTTTTAGAAGAGATTCAGTGACAGAGTTTAGATTCCTGGTTTTGCATGTTTTTGTCCCCCTTTCTGTCACCAAAAAGTATTTAGGTTTGATAAAATTTAAACCTAAAAAGGTAATCACTGCATAGATTATTGAACATTTTTTTCCTGCAGTAAGTGAAAGTTAGGGTTTGTGGTTTTCTTAGCTTTGTTTTTCTTGACATAAAGCAGTAGTTAAGAATATGTTTTTCCTTTTGAATACTTATTTTTTTAAAAATATACCAGCTAAACCATCATTTGTATTATCTTTATTGCATCTATCATGAGACAAACATTGCCGTAAAGACTTCCCCAGTAATGTAAGAGGTACTAGATTCATTTTGAAGTTTGTTACATTAGTAAGTCATGCAGAATATACTTTTTTGCCACCCATCTTAGCAAACTTTAAAGTCACTTAAATACACTTTTTAACATGCTATTGGTAAAGTAACTGAAATCGGTAAAAAATTGAATTGGTAAAAAAATTGAAAGTGGGGAGATTTAGATTGGATAGCAGGAAGAAGTTCTTCCTGGAGAGGGTGGTGAGGCACTGGAACAGGTTGCCCAGAGAAGCTGTGGATGCCCCATCCCTGGAAGTGTTCAAGGCCCGGCTGGATGTGGCTTTGAGCAACCTGGTCTAGTGGAAGGTGTCCCTGCCCATGGCAGGGGGGTTGGAACTGGGTATCTTTAAGGTCCCTTCCAACCCAAACCAGTCTGTGATTCTGTGAAAATATGAACATGGTTTCTAAAATTTTTTAAGCTCCCTGAACACTAAACAAGAGACAAAGTCTTTTAGTAAGTCCTTTCTTTTTTGGATGCTGAGCAAATATATTTCTTCTGGTTGTTTGGGTGTTTTTTAATCTGAATTCTACGGAAAAAAGCAAATTAAAAGCCAGGAACTACAATACAAAAATATTTATTTCAATGAAATTTTACAGTATTAAATCTAAATCTTGAGAATCAGGAATTTAATCTAATCTTTATGTTGTTCATCATTTGAATTTATGTTGCAAAGTAATTTAAGCACAGGCCAGATTTCACAGGCTTTCCATCTTAGTCAAGAGTTGTGAAGGTACATAAAACACAATCTCTTTCGCTTTCTAGAAGTTTTTTAAGGGTTACTGTGTATTTGGTTTCTGTTTGGATAGGTGTGTGCTCATATAGTCCAGGCCATACGGATGGAAGCAACCCGGGTGCGTGAGGAATGGGAGCATGCCATCTCGAGCAAAGAGAATGCCAACTCGCAGCCCAGCGATGAAGATGCTTCTTCCGACGCTTACTGCTTTGAGCTGCTGTCAATGGTTCTGGCATTGAGCGGTTCCAACGTAGGCCGGCAGTATCTGGCTCAGCAGCTGACTCTGCTACAGGATCTCTTCTCGTTACTACACACCGCTTCTCCCAGGGTGCAGAGACAGGTGAGTGCTAACCGGTCCTTGTCTGTCCCCCGTTCCTAGGAAAAAAGCCTTTAGAAACCTCTAATTGCATGCGTGATGGTGTAGTATCTATTTGAACTTATTTTTGGGGGGAAAGTGTAATTTCGTGTTTTCACTTCAAAACTGCTTTCCCACTCAGATCGTGCCTATATTCCACATAAAGAATAATTGGAAATAAAGCTACTCATTTTATTACTGAAATCATGAGGAGAGGGCAAGTAGAAATTTATGACCATTTAAAAACAAATTTCAGAATCTTTTTAGAATTTAAGTGCCAGGTTTTGGGTTTGCATTTATTTTTCCCCCCAGTTTTTGAATGGGGTTAAAATGATCAAGTTTGGTGTGCTTGACAGGTAAATACATACATACTCCAGCACCACCCCAATTTGACTGTATAAAGCTCTTTGTCGGAAACATGAACAGTGTTGAAGCTGAAGGCTGCAGTTGTGAAATTAAAACGAGCTCACTTCTGAGTAAGTTTGTAATGTTTTGTCTCCAGAAGGTAGAACCGAGGTGGAGGAACCCCAGAATTGCTCAATTAAGACATCATCATTAATCTAAATCAGCAAACTATTCTGAAACGCCTTTGAGTGATATCACTCTACCTTTCTTGTCCTAATTCTGAAGGATTTTGCATAGGTTAGGATAACCTGCTTTCTCAGACGGCACATCAAAGGGCCACACGACGTGCTTGGCAGGGCTCATTCCTGAAATGAAGCAAGAGCAATTAGTCGCTCTGTGCGTCCTAATGTGGGAGCTTTGTACGGAAGCACACGGCCTTTGTTTTGGGGTGATGTTGCGAAGGGTTCTCCGGTGAACCTGAACTTCACAGTAGTCAGTGAATCTTACTTCACAGGAGCCCAATTATTCCTGTTTTCAACAGGTTTGTCCGTGTCATAGAATCATAGAATAGTTTGGGTTGGAAGGGACCTTAAAGATTATCTAGTTTCGGCGTATTTTCAGTTTGCCTTTCTTTCGCAATGGCTAAGAATTCTCCCTAAGATAAAGTTCAGATTCTGAGGTTGGCACGGCCTTTCACTGACACTGCTTAAATTTAGACCAGTGTTACGTGTTACATCCCAAAGAAGAGACATCTTAAAGTTCATGATTTGCATCTGGACAGCATCATCCAGAATTGTTACGTACAATTGCAAGAACCAGAGCTGCTGCTTTCAAATATCAGAGCTGGTCATTTCCCATTTCTCAAATGTATGAAGGCTGCGTAAAAAACAGCGAAGTTTTCAGGTGTGGAAGGAAGCTAGGGAGGTGACTGCTTATTTTTTAATAAGATCTTACGCCGCTTCACCGTGGGGAAAGGGTGTGAGAGAGCTACACAGCTACCCCCATTGATACGTGCTGCATGTGCTCCAAATACGAGTAAATGTTTGCCTGATTTGAGGAGGCTGTAGTTAATTCCTGTCCTTTTAATGTCGTGTTTGACCTCGAAGCACAGTGACAGCTAGAATTACAGGATAACTCATGACAGTCTTGCTAAAACATCACAGGCAGAGCAGAGATTAGACCTTGAATGAGTAGAGAACGGTTGAAATATCCGTCAAACGGACAGGACCTAAAAATCTGGTGGTGTTTGGGTATTCCACATTACACATCTATAATGCCTATATAGGTAGGCTGAGAGGTTTTTAATTAGCAGCATCTGTTACTCATCTGGCATGAATCCTTAACATCTGTGTCCTACTCTCAGGCTACGAGTGTAGTAGTGTGGAACCAGACAATGCTTTTCTACTCTTGGTATCCTCAGGTAGAGCTTTAACATCTGTTTCTTTCTCAACTTGGATGTTGTCCGTCTGAGTGTGTGTGTGTTTATAAGTACATAATGTAACTTAAATATATAAATACACAAAATATTGGCTCTAGTACAGTTCATGCAATAGGAGCCTGTTGCTAGCTGGTTTGCCTTCTCCTAGGTGAATTTTTAGTTCACATCCCAGAAGTTTTTGTGTCTCATATTTTCTACTTTTCTGTTCCCAGTTTTCTGAACTGTTACAGTGTCACATCTCAACTTGCCCGGAGGCAGATGCTGCCCTGCTTAGTGATTCTGACATATTTCAGATGCAAAATACTTGGGGGGGGTCGTGTCTTAAACTGTAAACAGTTTGTCAAGACAACATCGAAAGCTTGAGACATCAGATATGACATGTTAACCCTTCAGGTTTCATACATCCTGATTTGGATCAAAGTTTGCACGATACCAGCCGTTTTCAACCCCATTTCCACCAGCTGGTAAGGTTGAAGTGTATCATTTCAAGACAGCCTCTGTTAGATCCAGAGTAATTGGCACAGATTTCCTTTCTCAAAAGACGTCAAGTTAGAATATCACAAGGAAAACTAAGTGAGGGGGATGGAGGGTATCATGATTCTCAGTACTCTGAGGCAAGTACTTTGTTTTCAGAAGTCTGAAGTGTCTAACTGTTCTACCACAAAGCCTCTGACATCTGAAGACGATATCTGATGACATATATATCTAACGACTATATACACAGTGGGTAACAGGCCTGTAACGTGCAAGCAAATCAGAGTTGTACAAACATCTGTACCTCTGTTATCTGGTACCAAGCATATTTTTATTATTATATGAAGACTAAGTAGTGTTTGAGTGAGATTTGTTCTGGACTCTTTGGCCTTGTATCACTGAGTATATTAATAAACACATCAAGGGAAGATAGAAACCTTACAGAATATCTTGCAGGTGTGATTTACATACAGAAAATGGCTTCAGTCCTTCTTACTGAGCAACAAAAAACTTGTGAAGAAGGAAAAAGACTTTATTTGATTTTGCTTGAAAACGCCAGCTGTCTTGGTAAGAATTGTGGTGTTCTGATGTTTGGGTTTTTTTTCCCCCTGCAGGTAACATCATTACTAAGACGTGTTTTGCCTGAGGTAACCCCTAGTCGTCTGGCAAGCATTATAGGAGTGAAGTCTCTTCCGCCAGCAGATATAAGTGATATCATTCACTCCACAGAAAAAGGAGATTGGAATAAACTGGGTATCTTAGACATGTTTTTGGGATGCATTGCCAAAGCTCTCACTGTACAGCTAAAAGCCAAAGGAACTACTATAACAGGGACAGCTGGCACGACGGCAGGCAAAGGAGTTACTACAGTCACGCTTCCAATGATCTTCAATTCCAGGTTTGTTTAAAAATACGTACATATTTGCAAGCTAAAGGCACAAAAAAATTACTTTCTTTGAAGTCAGTTACGTTGTCCTTTATAACCTTTGTTTTATAAATGGAAAAAGTAAAAACTATTGAAGAATGTGATTAAAAAAAAACAAAACCAACCCACCACAACAACCAGCCAAAGAAATCCAACAACTTACCCTGCAGTGAATATGTGCACTATTCCTTTGGAATGAATTTTGACAAATATTAGCTAATTACTTGAATTCACTGTATGTGTGGGTTACCCTGTCTCCTTTGCAGCTATATTCGGCGGGGCGAAAGCCATTGGTGGATGAAGGGTTCAACGCCTACACAGATTTCGGAGATCATTATTAAACTCATTAAAGACATGGCAGCAGTAAGTTTCGATGCTTTAAATGTGTAAAAGGGGGTATCCAAACATTTCTGATAATGAGGGGTACATTTTTTCATTGCTTTCTATTAGTTAGTGTTGGATTGAGCTGTTAAATGTGAGTTGGTCTCAAGGAGAAAAAGGTCTAGTCTTCTGGGTAGAGTCTAGGTGCAGGAGCAGTAGGAACTGATTCTGATGAACAGAGATCCATTTTTTAAATAAGCCTTTTAAAAAAGACACTATTTATGTTAGAAATTTACGTTGCTAACAATAATTGTCATTTTCTACATTATTAACTTAGAAGCCCAATTTTTTTAAGTATTGAGCACTCCGATCTCCAGTTGAAAAGTAAAAAAGGTCTGTGGAGTAGGATGACTGTCATTTTCACATAACTATATAGTTTGTATATGTGGAATTTCTGCTTAAGACTGCATGTTAAAATTGATTTTTTTCCAGTCTTACAGAAATCTACGTTTATAGTTGTTTATTACTTTAACCATCTGGGCTGAAATTTTTCCATAGCTGTATCTGCTTCGGGCAGATATTTTTGGCAGAAGAATTTGATGAAAAGTGGTTCAGCTATTTCCCAAAAAGAATGTTGGGGCGGGGAGGGATAAGTTTTTGTATAGGTTTACAGGAAAGGAGTTTAGCTGGGGAGTTCTTTTTGTTTCCCATTCTGTACCTATTTCAGTGAGATGCTCTAAATGACCCAAATTTTCCTCTGTGATTACCCTTTGAAAGCTGTGATTCAGTATGTCCAGCTTGGGAGTGCTGTTTTCTAAACCATCCGCTGTGGTTCAATTAAGGAGATCCCTTCTCAAAGTTGCTGAAGCTGGATGGGAATTCTTTGCAATTGCTGCTGTTGATTCTGACCTCACAACTCCTCTTTAGCTGAGTTACAATTAAGGTGTGTTGGCCCTCAGCAGTGCTGGTCAGTGCATAAAACCATCACTTAGTCTTTGCTTCCGTTGCTCCAGAGGGGAAAGGTCGGTTGTAGGTACCACTGTGATTACACACGGAGGATTTTTGTTTATTTAACACTTCAGCAAATTGCATACAAAAACTAGGACCGAAAAAAAACACCAAAAATAGCACTTGCAAAGACACGTGCTCAGAAGACAGTAAATGCCAAGGTCAGCATGCTGCCCCCTGTCCGTACATCCCTGTGTGTTTTTCTCAGGCACCCCACTATGTAGAAGATGCAGGATATATTGGGAATGAATTGCAGGGTAATTTTTTCAAGAGGCTTTTTTTTCTTTTCTTTAAGAGTTGTTGCCAGTGTCTTTTGTAGTCGTTGTTGGCAGATGTGCTTTGGGAAGTGGGAAAATGACAGGGAAATAGGGGATTCTCTTCAGCAACAATTTTTAAATAGTGTTGGGCGAGTCTTTTGAAGCAAACTGTGGTCCTTGTTTTACGGGATTCTGGCTCCCATGATGATGGAAGAGCTTGTCCCTGAATGAACAGCTGGTCAAAACTCAGCTGAGCCAAACCTTTGCCAGGAATAAAAGAAAGAGATCAGTAGAAATGGAAAATGTCCGGCTGACTAGAATCAGGTGCATGTAATATTTTTGCCTGAGCAGCTCCTCTAGCTGTTCAAGACCTTCACCCATGGAACTGTTGTATTTGTTAATACCTGGTTCTCCAAAACCATTGCAGACGTTAATAGGAAAGTTCGTAAAACTTCGGAGTCAGATGCGGCAACTTGTACGCATATCCAGAGTATGGTAGGCTCCATCTCCCACGTACCTGATGGTTTTCCAGCAGTGCTGGCTCTTGGGTATACTGGTGTGGGTCTTGCATTCTCTTGTTTAAGCAATTCCCCTTGGAATTAATATGTGGCCAGCAGGCTGAGGGAGGGGATTGTGCCCCTCTACTCTGCTCTTATGAGATCCCACCTGGAGTGCTGCGTCCAGCTCTGGAGCCCTCAACATCAGAAGGATATTGACCCGTTGGAGCGAGTCCAGAGGAGGCCACAAAGATGCTCAGAGGGCTGGAGCCCCTCTGCTATAGGGACAGGCTGAGAGAGTTGGGCTTGTTCAGCCTGGAGAAGAGAAGGCTCCGGGGGAGACCTTATGGCAGCCTTCCAGTGCCTGAAGGGGCTACAAGGAGGCTGGGGGGGACTTTTTACATGGGCCTGTAGTGACAGGACAAGGGGTAATGGGTTTAAATAGAAAGTGGGGAGGTTTAGATTGGATATCAGGAAGAAGCTTTTCACAGAGAGGGTGGTGAGGCACTGGAACAGGTTGCCCAGAGAAGCTGTGGATGCCCCATCCCTGGAAATGTTCAAGGCCAGGCTGGATGAGGCTTTGAGTAACCTGGTCTAGTGGAAGGTGTCCCTGCCCATGGCAGGGGGGTTGGAACTGGATGGTCTTTAAGGTCCCTTCCAACCCAAGCCAGTCTGTGATTCTAGGTAAGCGTTTCTTACAAAAAAGGAAGGGATCAGATGAAGTGTCGTCCTCTCAGATGCGTTTCTTACAAAAGAGAAAGGGATCAGATCAGTCAGATGAAGTGTCGTCCTCTCAGATGTGGGTATAAATCCCGCTTTCAGCAGATTCTGAATTGCTTACCTAGGGTAGCAGCTCCTAAGGGAATGGTTGGGACTGAGTATACTCTAATGTAATCAGTAGCCATGACCTGATTTGTCAAGGTCGTCCCCGACTGCCTCTTTTTCTTTTCAAACTTGAGATCCTAACCTGAGGGTGCTTGTAGCAGCTCTCAGGACAGTTTCCTCTTTCACAGGGTCATCTCTCGGAAGCTTGGTCCCGTGTGACGAAGAACGCTATTGCTGAAACCATCATAGCTCTGACCAAAATGGAAGAGGAATACAGATCACCAGTGAGATGCATTGCCACGACCAGAGTAAGAACTTTACTAAATGTTAGTTCATTTTAATCGTGCAGTAGGACGTTTGAACTAACGAGCTGATGATCCAAGAGCCTTCCTGTGGTTTAGATTTAAACGTCCTTACGCGGGTCGTTTCAGGCAACAATTCACACAGTATAGAGTTTCTATTCTGCAAATCCTGCTGTGTGCATGGACAGGTATCCTAACTAAGGTGACCACTCTTTATCCTAATAAAATTCCTGCTTTTGCTATGTCACAGCAGATTGAGTTGTCTTCTACCTGGCAGAAATACACCAGTAAAAACTGCATTTTGATTAAATATGATTAAGTATCTTGGGTACCTCCCAAGTAACGAAGAAGTGGTGTTACGCTTATACATTTGGGGGGTTATCCTTGAGGTACTTCCGCTTTAAGTTTGTGATACCTGACTTTTACTAAATTTATGAGATCATCTGTGTGGAAAATTGCACAGTATGTTATCAGCTGTCCTTTTCCAGCTCTCTGCACTGTTAGTTTAAGTGGTTTGACTTCTGGGTCATCAGCTGCCACATCTCAAGGCTATTATGAAAACACTCAGTAACAAACATTTTCTAGAGCAATTAAGCTAAGCTTCACCTGTGTTTTAGTCTCAGAATGAAAAGCTGAGCCCTTTATTGTTTACCTGAGGTGGGTTTGGGTTTTTTTTTTTTTCTGTGGGTTTTTCTTCTTCCATGACTCTCTTACAGAAACTTGGGCCAACTTAGCCTTCACAGATTGCTTGAAACACCATGAAAAGCATACTTGTAAATTATGGCATTCCTACCATCAGAGGGAGTACAGATTCTGGCTTCTCAAGCACCATAATTGCATGTGGAAGAAGAGCTTTGCAATGGTTACAAGCACTTGACATGTTGCTTTCCATCTTAAAAGGCCGTGCCAGTTGTGCTTTCCACCACCTTACTCCTGTTTTCTCTGCCCTCTGAGAGACAGGGTCTCAGATTACCACCAGCTCCTGCTCCTGGTAGTTTAACCAGGGCCCGGAGGTGCCCTGAGCATCAGTGCGGCATTCCATGTGCACGAACCTAGTTCTGCAACGGAGGTGTGCGTTTCTGGGGGGCGCGGGGGGAGTCCTGCAGGGATGAACAAAATGGCTTTAATTGGGAAAAAAAAAATCAAACCTTTGATCAAAAACAATTGCAAAATGCTGCTGTCGAGTGCATTTTGGTTTGGGCTGCAGGTCTACCGCCAGATTATCCTCATGTAGCTTGTGTCTCTCCAAATTTCACTGCAGGCAATGGAGAGGAAGAGGGCAGAGCTTCCTCTGAAGAGTAGTTAGCTCAGATCCCTCTTCTAGGTAATCCTAAATGCCCCGTGCAGTGAGAAGAGAACTTAAGCAAACCAGTATCACTGAGATAAAGTTTTGTCGGTTTGGTTCTTTTTTTATTAGTCCTTGAATTTCTTCTTCTCCTCAGAAACAGTTTGCAGGTAACAGTGACATTCTTGTCTGACAAAGTTTACATTTTTAGTATTTGGGATTCGTAATAATTTAATAGCATTTGGGTTTCTTAATAGTTTAATAGCATTTGGGTTTCTTAATAATTTAATTTAATAAATTAATAGTATTTGGGATTCTTAATAATTTAATTTAATAATTTAATGGCATTTGGGATTCTTAATAATTTCTTTTTAGTACTTATAAAACATTTAATTCTACCTTGTCTTTCAATAGCTATGGCTGGCCTTAGCGTCCCTCTGTGTACTCGATCAGGATCATGTTGATAGACTGTCCTCAGGAAGATGGATGGGAAAGGATGGACAACAGAAACAGATGGTGAGACTGAAAATCGTAACTTTTCGTGTTTGTTTTGATTCATTCAGTAGTCAAAGAGTTGAGAGTAATGATAGGGAAAGGTAGACTTGGCCTAACTTTATTCCTCCCTGTTGTCCTGTTGCACATACGTGTTTGTCCCATTGCACATACACGTTTGAATCATTTGTGTTTTATACAAGTTCTACTCAGAAAACAACTTTTCCAACTTAAAACAATAAGGTAGCAATTCTACTGGTATGCAGGGTGGAGAAGGGCCTTCCTAACACCTTTAGGATGGATTTTTGAGAGTAGATCGACTCAGTTAACGCCCTCTGTCAGAGCTTTTTTCTTTCTGTCTGGATCTCTGTCCCATAGTAAAGTCAATTCTTCTGTGTTCTCTGTAATTTAACTTTATTTTCTCCATCTCAGTGGAGAGGGATTACCCTAAAGAGAAAGAAACTCCAACTCAAATTTAGCAAAGCTACCATTTACCCAGAGGATTTACTGACTTGGTATGGAATATGATGGATTAATTGAGTTTCTGTCTCTATTTTTCAGTATCACAGAAAGCTTACAGCTTTTTTAATATGAACCTGGAAAGAGCAAAATGATGAAGCTGGTCTCTGTATAACTTGGTTAGGTGGGTCCCTGCGGGAGGCAAGGGAATATTGTGCCTTCCTGCTGGCAGCTGAGGACGCTTAGCGCAAAGGAGCCCCCAGAGCAGTTTAGGCAGAAAGAGAACACTGGGGGGAGAGAGCTGCAGCAGCAGCAGCGAGGACAAAAACTCTGCTGCGAGAAGGAAGCAGACACAAAGGTTCCTGAGGTGATGAAGAAAGTCAGGAGACTTCCGCAGAGCTTTGGAAATGTCAGACTAGTAGCCGAGACATCATACAGCAGGGATACAAGTTGTTGAACCCAGCCTGAAATTCCCCAGTCCTGTTTTGTACCAGGCTGTTGAAATCTTGAGGTGAACCGTGTCCCCCCTCTAGCAGGACTGCTGTTGAAAGGATTCTGTTCTCAGTTGCATGGGCAATGTCATGGAAACCACCACGTGTTCTGGGAGTAAGATGGAAACTCGCCCTCAGACATGTGCATATGGATAATCAGAGTCAGTCACTGGGCTGTTAATTGTACAGATATCTTGAGCTGGGGAAAAAAATTTTAATTAAATCTATCAGGGCAATTTAATTTTATGGTGGATTCTCTGACTGTATTCTCACAGAATTATCATTTAATTTTATGGTGGATTTTGAAGTTTTTTACTCTGACTGTATTCTCACAGAATTATAGGTGGCCTACAGCTTTGATTACATGTTTGAGCAGAGTAAACATACTGTATGGAAGTCGTTAAGGGTGAATATCCCGCCTGTTGGCTGACCTGAATACTTGTATCTCTGAACTTTTCTGTTAACATTCCCATAACCGGGTGTTACCACATAAATCTTTTCTCTGACTGGTTGAAAACATCTTTGCTGTCTTGTTGAAAAATGCGTTTTTGCTACATCACACAAAATACAAGATGATGAATATCAGAAGAACTTATATAATGAACAGGGGTTTTTGTGTCCAGGAGAAATCCAAAGCACAAGTACAGGCT
>NW_010268876.1:0-14997 GCF_000690775.1 Eurypyga helias
TACAAACAGTATATTTATACTGTTTGAATTCTTAGGACAAAAATTAACAACTTAAAGGTACAGTAGCGAACTATGTTAGAAAAAAGTCTTTGGATAAAAATTTCAACAGCTGAATACGTAAAATAGTTTTTGCCAAATAGCTTATGTGAAATAATGATAATATTGAGATGAAATACAGAAATAATATCTAACTTATTCTAGGATGTCCAACTACTATTTAGCCTGAGGGAAAGAAATTTCTTGGATACTCATAATACAGTTTTCTTTGGGACAATTTGCATTTTTGTACCCAGATTCCCCACTATGACAGAAACAACTCGCCTCATTTGTGGATCAGCTACACTGGGGACACAGAATGCTTACTCATCTCCATCAAAAGGAATTGGATCCCAAACACTTAATTGCTCACTGAGGTCTGAATACCATAAAAACGAATGTCAGACATGTGGGGAAGTGACCCAATGGAGCTTGCAAATTTCTGAAACACAGTCATATGGTTGATCTGAAATATATTGCATCCCTTATGAATTTCATATGATACCAGGCACAACAAACAATGCAAAAGATGCATAAAGCCTTCCTTAGTTATTATCCTCAGTAATACACTGGTGGATCTGTAGATATACAAGTGTTTATATGTATGATATTCTTGATCGATTACACATGGCTTGCATTTCTAAAAGTTAAAGAAAATAACACCACTCTTCTACCTACCAGCTGAATTGCACATTCCTTTTCAGATTTCAGACTGAAGTTAATTATGATACTTTGGAAGTCAGAGATGGGCCGGCTAACTCGTCACCATTGATTGGAGAATACCATGGAACACAAGCACCACAGTTCCTTATCAGTACGGGAAACTACATGTATCTGCTGTTCACTACAGACAACAGTCGTTCCAGCATTGGTTTCCTAATTCACTATGAGAGTAAGTCTCATATTTCTCTGATTGATTTTTATTTAATTTTGAAAATAACATCCAATTTGAAAATGAGCAAATTAATATGAACAAATAAACTTCTATAATTATATTTGTATAAGAACAAATTACATTTACTCTATGCTGTACTGACAGATAACTCTGAAACTGTTAATTCATTTTGGAAAGTTTTTCTTCATGAGCCCTTGTATGTTATTCAGAATGTTTATGGACCTAGGTGTTTAACCAAATCTAGAGTGATTTTTGAAACTTCTCCTTATGGGTAAAGATATATTGTCCTTTTTTGGTTTGGTTGTTTTTAACCTTCTCTCTCACTTTCTCTATTTCTTCTTCCATGTTTTTAATGCGCTTTTGCTGTACTGAACAGAATTGGGCCTTATCCTTGATGATTCCTAAATGCAAATTAATGCATAGTAACATATCCCTGTGAACTATGGAATCATTATAATAGCATTTTCTTTTAAATTAGATATATATAAGGGCATATATTAAACTGTCTACAGTTGTACTGATCTTTATATGACAATATAGTCATTCACTTAAGTACTGAATAGAGAGAGCTTATATGGTTAGCGTGGTTGCGCTAAACAACCAAAATTGTATCAATTGTTTTCTGGTAAGTAATACGATTGCAGTAAATTTGTTGTCATAACTTATCTGGAACGAGTGTCTAAACTTGTATTTCACAGCTACATCATAACTTGAATATTGTGCAGAGCTTCTTTTAGCTTTGGCTCAGACGGTGGTAATGGCTGGAAAATTGTATGGTAAACTGCAAGACTGTTAAATCTTGTAAAGACATGGAACGGTAGGTAGGTTTCTGCATGAGTTACGTGCAGATGGTGATTCTCCCTGGTTTTATTGGGTGTAAATATTGCTGTTGATTTTTGTAATACAGTCCAGAAATAATTATGTGTTGTAAGCCCTGTCAGTTAGATGTCTTGTTCTGTTAAAAATTATAGCAATTAGTAACATCTGCTCTACACATTATTAAAGAGGAAGGTCTAATAATGAAATTATTCAGAACAATATTAATATATTCACTTTTTATCTTTGTTGGAAAATTTATTATCTCACACACACTTGACACTACCTATTTTTCTGATAGTCTGATAAAACATCAGAATTGGACTTGGTTAGTACACTTTAAAACTTGAAATCGGATTAGATGTAGAAGATGACAAAAAGCTTTTAAATTACATTCATCCTCTTTTACATATAACATATAGTTCCCATGCATGAAATATAAGAATGAAAGTGCCTTTTATATAAAAAACTAATATATTTTTAATTTTAATAACAAAATCTATAATTTTTTGTTTACAGACTCTTTCTGAACAAATTGATTACCTGAATAAGGCATCTTTCTCTTTCTGCTGATGTAACATTTAAAATGGTGGCTGGTATTTATTTTTATTGCTTAGAAATGAGTAAGAAGATGAAACAAAATGAAGAAAAAGTAAATTATTTAAGTTCTCAGTTTAAGGACTGAGATTATTTTTTTTCTTTTTTGTGAATTACTTTTCCA
Source organism: Eurypyga helias (assembly GCF_000690775.1). NCBI lineage: Eukaryota > Metazoa > Chordata > Aves > Eurypygiformes > Eurypygidae > Eurypyga > Eurypyga helias. Next base: position 2,469 of record NW_010268876.1, read on the forward strand.
TTTAAGTTATCTGTAAATTGAATTTCAGTAGGTTTTAACAAAAAGCTTAACATGTTCTTTTATTCACAGTAACAGCTGTTTTTCTTATGCTTTTATGTCATTGTGAATGACATTCAGCTTGCAGATTAAACACATTTAAATGTTGACATAGAAATGTCTAGAACTTGAAGCTTACATTTTGGGCAATGGAGATCTGGTCCATGCATTCAATAAAGTTTGTGGAGCAATTCAGTTGACTGACATAGCAGGGGCTGCTATTTGACCACATAAGCATGGAGTTATTTTAAGAACTATGCTGCCTAGTTGCCGAGTGCAGCACTACAGATTTGGATCTTGAACAAGTCCTTTTCCAGTTCCATAGAGACATCCTGGTTATGACAGGATATCACTAGAAATGTGTATTGAGAAAACAGAATTTCTCTCCTTGTAACCTTGAGTAAATTGTTCTGCAGTTTGCCTTGACTACTTTGATCAGCTCTCTTTTGAGTATGAAAGGGTCTTAAAGACCAAACAAACTTAGACACATCAGTGGAAACATCTTAAACCAAAATTGGATCTAGCCCTGAACATCCACACTTTAGATAGAAAAGTAATCTAAACAGAGACCTTTTACCTGTCACCAGCTGGAATGGCCATGTCTATATTCACCGTGTAAGTTATACAGAGAAAGCCTTCTTAACACTTCAAAACTATGTTAGTGCATTTGCTCCACAATGCTGTGTGAATCAGTCACAACCTCACTGTCACTTTAGGTTTCTCACAGTTGTCTCCATGTTGCATTGTGTTGTACATGTTCATGTAATGCAACTGGACTTTGTCAGAGTCTTTCTTCTCATGCTAGTCAACTCTGGGAGTGCCTGGAGCATTTCTGCAGTGGATATCAGACATACATCCTTCCTTGATCCATTACTCTGTATTGACAAATGTGCACATGCACATTTAAAGATTGTTAGAATATCTAGAAATATGGAAGTACTAAGCAGATTTAGTCACTTTTTTTGAAGAAAAAAAAAATTGAGGAAAGACCCTATAGGGATGCTGAGTAGTCTGTCAGGTACAGGGGACTCCAAAATTATACTTCGTTTGCCCTTGCAACTGTAGACGTTGCTAATGTTAACGGTATCACAACAGAACTTCTATTTGATTCACATTTCTTCCATATGTAGAATAAAAGAATGTCAGTTTTAAGTTTTTAAGAAAAGTTTCTGAATATTTTTCTTTTTAAATTCAAATTATAATATTTGGAAATGTCCTAAAAATCTTCCAATTATAGTAATTACTTTGAAGATAAATTAAATCATTGAAGTGTGAAGCACAAGGATCTTAATCTTCCTTAAACTAGAAAGTTTAGCACAAACTCTACCAAGATGTTACTGAGATGCCAGTAATATTCTATTAAGCTCAAATATGCCTGTAATACAACTTTAATAAAAATGTGACTCCTTAAAGGTACTTCATGTGTGAAGGCAATTTGTTAATTCCTTGCCTTAAATGTCTGTAATTCAGCTATTTGATGAGACTTTTAACATAGCTAATTCAAGACAGTGTAGGTTACTGTTATGCTTCTAAAAATAAAAACCCCAAACCCCATAATGTTCTTGAAATAAAACTACTGATAAAATACTCAGTGTTATCAAGGATAATTAATCTATATTATTTGGCCACCTTTCCTCATACCTCATTTACATCTCTCTCATCTCTCAACTGCCCTAGTTCTTTGAGTTTTGGGGTTTTTTTTCAGTTCCTCATACTGTTAGGTAGATTGTGAAATCTTAGTCTCTTTCTTAAATAAACACAGATAGAAATACATTTATCCACAGATTTCATTAATGTAAAGCCACCTTTTATTAAGGTATTTTTGAAATTTATCTTTCCTTAAACAATAAACCACAATAATTTTCAAATTAAATTGAGCAATTATTTCTTAAATCCAGATAATTAATTTGAAAGTCTTAGTTTATTTATGAATTAACATTCCATTTTATACTAAAATTTATCTAAAAATGGGACAGAGATCACAGTTTTATGCATTGAGACAGTAATAATTTGATATTACCATGTGCATCACTACATATTTGATAAACATTACAATTCTCTTACAGAGTCAGAGAAAATTGTTTAAAGTCAAGGATCACCCATCTTTTTTAAAACTTTCCTTTTAGGTCATTTAAAAATCTAGTAAAATTAGTTTTGTGGTTCCCCCCGCCCCCGGAATTAAATGGTATTGTTAATAAAAAAGACGAACCTAATACTTGATTCAGTGTGTTTACAGTTAGGTATTTGTTTAGGTTTGGTTTTGGAAAAGAACTTTTTATATCCACAAATGTACAATCTTCATGGGCTTAAAGAGTTAAGACCATGTAGACAGCCCGCAATTAGTTTTAGCAAGAATAGCGTAGAAACAAAATACTTCTTTACACTTTTTCATTTGAAATAAAAATAATCCTTTTGAATAGTCTGGATGTGAAAAAAAAAGATTAATAAATTTTTCACTTGCAGGACTCACTCACTGGAAATTTTTTTGAATGTTGGGATGAACTTCTTATTTTAGCAGTCAATTTTTACTCTGACTGATAAGAAGAACAAATAGAGAGCCTAAGAAAGATGATTTCTGTGAAAGTGCCATGAAATAATAGAGTTTGATTCCTAAGAAATGAAAGAATAAGGTAACAAAATTGTGTTCATGTTGATGACTTTCAGTAATCTGAATTTCACCAAACTTGAGAAATTGGTAGGTGAATGTTCTTAGAATGAACTTTCAGAAGCAAGTAATTTATAAAACAGATGATATTAAGGTCAAACATCAAACGGGATTATTTGGGGAGAAAGAAAAAATGCTATCAATTTCTGTAGCTTTTTGTGATTTGCAATACGATTTTAAATTTACAATAACCATGTGAATGTTGGATATAGTCAAACATTGCTATACATGGCCATCAAAGAATAACACAGAACTCTTAAGATAAAATTAGAAAATCCAAAGTACATATTTGCTCCAGAAGCAAGAGACAGAAAGACAGTAAGCAAAAAAAAAAAAAAAAACTATAAATATATTCAAAATAAGAGAAAAAAAAAATTAAGCAAACATCAGATGTCACGAGAAAGACTAAACTTCATTTGTGTTTTGCAACATTTATGGAAAAGCTTGATTTTTGACTATGTTCTTAACACAGTTAAGTGGACATTTACAAGGTAAGTATACAGAACATGGGAAAAGGGTATTACACAATACTGAGATAGTTAAATGTACATTAGGGATTGTTGAAATTCCCTGTGAAATTGCCTGTGCTGTCAAACCAGAAGCAGTCTCCACTAACATTATGCCTGAAAATTTAAAAATGAAGGGAATTTTCAAACAGTTACAGAAGGTCACACACCTTTCAAAGAAAAAAGGTACACCAAAAAAAAAAAAAAAGAGGGCTAGAAGGATCAAGGACATCAGCTTTATCTTCACTCTGTAAAGATAGTAGTTTCAAGTTGACAAACAGAGTGATAAGGAACAAATGATTTGTATTTGATAAGAACATATTGTGTCAAACCAATCGAATTTCTTTCTTGACAAGGTAAGTGGTTTTGTAGATTTTAGAATGGAAAGGGAAGAAAACAGCTTGGTGTTGACATTTGTAACGCTTTTAGAAGTTTTCCAGGGGAAATAAAGAAGTTTGGTCTAGATGAAACTATTACAGGCACAGCAAGCACTGGAAAAAGTTGTCCAGAGAGACTGTGGAATCCTCATCCTTCAAGATACTAAAAATGCATCCACACATGGTGCTGTGCAGCTAGCTCTAGGTGTGATCCTGCTCGAGCAGGGGCATTGGACCAAATGACTTCCAGAGGTTTCTTGCAGTCATTATGCGATTCTGTGATGTTGTGAATAATTTTGAAAACTTTTATGCAAAGAGTAGCCAGCAATTAGTAGTTCACCATGTGACTAAAATTTGTAGGCATTCCACTAGTATCTGGCCTAGATCCAAAACTATCTGATTTTTATTAACAATTTTGATGATGATATAAGGAGTATACTTACAAATGCTGAGGAAGATTCCACCCTAATATTAAAGCAAACACTATGGTGGAGAGGGTTAGAATAAGACAGGCTAGATGAACTGAAGAAATAGTCTTAAATTAAATATATATAGGTAGAAAAGTCAGTATGGGATTATGAAAGGCAGGTCCTGCTTGACTAACCTTATCAGCTTCTATGAAAAGGTGATCCACTTAGTGGATGAGGGAAAGGCTGTGGATGTAGGCTGTTGGAACTGTAGTAAAGCATTTGGCACTGTTTTTCACAGCATTCTCCTGGGGAAACTGGCTGCTCATGGCCTGGATTGGTGTACTCTTCACTGGGTAAAAAAACTGGCTGGGTGGCTGCAGCCAAAAAGTTGTGGTGAATGGGGTTAAATCCAGTTGGTGGCTGGTCATAAGTGGTGTTCCCCAGGGCTCAGTGTTGGGGCCGGTCCTGTTTAATATCTTTATCAATTTTCTGGATGAGGGGATTGAGTCATCTTTGTTAAGTATGCAGACAACACCAAATTGGGTGGGAGTGTTGATCTGCCTGAGGGTAGTAAGGCTCTACAGAGGGATCTGGACAGGCTGGATGAATGGGTTGAGGCCAACTCTATGAGGTTCAGCAAGGCCACGTGCCAAGTCCTGCACTTGGGTCACAACAACCCCCTGCAACGCTATAGGTTTGGGGAAGAGCAGCTGGAAAGCTGCCCGGTAGGTGTTGGTTGACAGCTGGTTGAACATGAGCCAGCAGTGTGCCCAGGTGGCCAAGAAAGCCAGTGACATCCTGGCTCGTATCAGAAATAGTGAATGAATGTCCCCCTGTACTTGATACTGATGACGCTGTGTTTCAAATACTGTGTTTGGTTTTTGGGCCAGTCACTACAAGAAAGACACCGAGGTGCTGTAGCATGTTGAAGAGCAACAAAGCTGCTGAAGGGTCTGGAGCATGTGTTTTATGAGGTGCGGCTGGGGGAACTGGGGTTGTTTAGCCTGGAGAAGAGGAGGCTGAGGGGAGACATTATCACTCTCTACAAGTACCTGAAAGGAGGCTGTAGTGAAGTGGGTGTTGGTCTCATCTCTCAAGTAACAAGAGCTAGGATGAGAGAACATGGTCTCAAGTTACAGCAGGGGCGGTTTAGATTGAATATTAGGAAAAAAACCTTCACTGAAAGGGTTGTCAGGCATTGGAACAGGCTGCCCAAGAAAGTGGTTTATTCACCATCCCTGGAGGTGTCTAAGAAACAAGTAGGTGATTAGGGACATGGTTTATTAGTGGACTTGGCTGTGCCAGATAAACAGTTGGACCTGATGATCCCAGAGGTCTTTCCCAACCTAAATATTTCTATGGTTCTCTGATCCTCTCCCTCCCCATTCCACTACCTTCACTGTCCCACTTATCTCTTCCCATTTTCAAGGACCTTTGCTTTCCTACCTCCTTTATAACATCACTAATATTTTTATCTAACACTTTTTTTTTTAATCTGTTGACTCTAACACAGTTTTTAGTGATGTAACATTATTTTTTTTAATGTCATTATTGTGATAACAAAAAATTCAGATGCAGTCACTTACCACTAGACTATTAAGAGCTTCTGGAAGAACACTGAGACTAAGTGTTTAAGCAGACTTTCAGTTCTTTGAGGCTAAATTACTCTTTTAAAATCATAGAAAAGCATTTCTGGCCACTTGAGCTGTATCTGATTGAGTAATACAGAAATTCTTGAGTCTTGGCTCCAATCTTGTAGTCATTCATACAGTTTAAACATAATCCCTTGTATGATTTTGATGTATGCCAGCTAAACTGGACATAGTTCTAGGAATGCTTTCAACCGGAGAATATTGTCAAGATGTAACACTTTTATTTAAGGTGGGCAAGATTTTATGTGTGAATGTTAACTGAGTCATGCTTTGAAACTGGTGACAGAGAATGGGCCCTCTCCTGATTTCATTTTCTGGCCTCTATTTCTAATTCCTGGAACTGCGTTCTGACAAGCAAATGCATACTCTAGTTCTTTAAAAAATAATCATTTTTCAAAGTAAAGATAATTTACACTATTCTCCCTTAATTATTAGAATAAGACTACATATACCCTTTGATTAGGCAATTTTTTTTTCTCCTGGTCAAAAAATTGCTTTTTTCATCTGCCTTATTGATGTTCTGCATTAATCTATACTGATGGGAAAGAATAGCACTCTAGCTTCCAGCTGAAACACTTCCATTGCTCAAAATATTTTTGAGATTCACTAATTAACACAGCAACTGCTCCATAGACAGCAAGAATGGGTAACACTGATTATGGCCCACAGACATGTTTTGCTTTCTGTTTTTCTTATCAGACTTATTTTCTTCATTCATTTTTTGCAATGAGCATTTTTTAGCAATCTCACATTTTCATATTCACTTTTTTATGGTTTTAACTATTAATCTGTGAAAAGTATAGGTGTGTACTATATATGAGTATGTGGTCTATAAAACTGTGTAGCTGTTGTATGCTTCATGCATTACAGCAACAAAAGAGTTTCCCCTTTAGAGATTTAATAGAATCTAATGATTAAACCAATTTATAAAAATCACTTAAAATTCTAAATGTTTGAAAAATATGTGTTTCAATAATCACTGAAGCATCTATTATAGCTAGCAATAATGTGCTGACAAATGTTTGTTAAAATGTCAATATCAACAGTGAATTTTTTGAGGATGACTGTCCGTATTTTTCAGTTATTCGGTGATGTACAAAATCTTTTGTTTGTATGTTGGCTATTTACTTTGGATTGTGCATTTTGTTCCTTTGAAAAGAAAATATTTAAATAGTAGGACAAAATTATCTGCTTATCTAATTCCCACTGCTACATGAAGTGAAGTGGAGGGAGCTACTGAGCATGCTCTTCTTGAGAAATACTGCATTATGTAGGCTGCGAGAGAAAAGACATGGTTTTCACGCAGACTTCAGTCTTATATTTAAGGAGGCAGTTGTCATAAATAGTATTAAATCAAGTCTTTCTAACCATGAACCGAAAGTTTATCACTGTGGTGTGATAATTTCCATATATTGTTCAATATTGCCTTTTTGTAATTAGGGCTATCAGTACTGCCTATTATTAAGTTTGTCTTAGGTTGTCTTCTATTAAGAAAAAAACTCAAATCTTTGTTCAACACAGCCAAGAAAAGTTATTTCTTTTCAGCTATGTTTATAATTGCAAAACTTTATATACTGAATATTTTCCCACGAGAATGAAGCTCTATTGCCTGAGCTGACTTTTTTATTTATAAAGCACCAATATTTCAATCAAGAACTTGGAATTTGGTAAGGTTGCTACAGCTTTTGGTCTCCTTGCAAAAATCTGAAACAATGTAGTGAATGTAATCTAGAGTTATTTAAAAAAGAAACTGATTAGAATTTACCTGTTATACGTGACTGGGAATCTGAAAGCAGGTGATGTGTTGAGGCAGGGGTGGAAGGGTGCCATAAGAGGAAAGAATTTTAAGAGTGCTACTGTGGACCCCTGTACACTCGAAAATACCTCAAAACATGAAGTATAGTTTGTCTGAAAAAAAAAAAAAGTGTATACCAATGTGAAAATTTAATAGACAATATTTGTTTAGAGCACATAGAGTGCAGAATATAGACTTAATAGTGTTCTTTGAATATGTATTAAACAATAAGAGTGTGCAGTCAAGTCTAGAAGAAACTTATTCATCTAGAATTTAAGTATGGCAGGGTTATTTCGTGAAAACTGGATCATAAGCTTTTAAATCTGAATTCTGACTGAGAGATAAGAATAGCTGGAGGGTACAGGTAGTATTCCTTTGTGCAAGCTAGAGTAATTATTTATGGTATTTTTGATTGTAGTCCTGCTTCCAACCTTCATATGTATAATTCTAAAACCTTTACTTTATGCCCTGATAAATCATTTTGTTCCTTAGTTTTTAACTCTTTTTACTTCATTCCTAAGGTTGTATGTAGTAGTGGATAAGTAAAGTCGCGTAAAAGCAGTCAACTGAGATTACAAGGTCCACAAAAACATATATACAGACAGCTGAGAAGACCAGCACCTTGAGGATGAGTCTAGGGGGCTAAGGAGCTAGGAAACTGTGCTATAGAGAATTTTGTGCTGTCAGCATTTAGCTTTGAGGAAGGAACTTCTTCGGCAAAAAGTAGACTGGAAAGAGTCATGCTAGAAATTCAGGTCACCTGTGAGGAAACACATAAAATCTTTAAAGACCCCAGGAGAATTAGTCTTGCTCAAGGCTCTCACAGCTTTTATGAGTGATGACATTACCTGTTTGAAATCATGCCAGTTTACAGCATTCTTTCCAACCCAGCACTGAAATAAATGCAAAAACTAATGTGAAAATACTTAATACAATGGGCATCAGAGCTTTGAGGTGGATATGAGGTGGGTATCCCAAAAGTCAACAAGGAATTTTAAACTCAAAAGTCTGGTGTTACTTGAACAGACATAAACCAGATAATTTTTCAAAATATGAGCCCAAGAACAAACACTAAAGTGCTTATAAATGGTTCCCCCCAACACATATTAACTTCCTGTCCCTTTGTGAGCAGGTTTTTTTTAACAAGTCAGTGGCTTTTTGTGTTGCAAAAGAAATTCTACGCAGGTTCCTGTGGATGTCTCTGTTATCTCTGAGGTTTGACCATGTGTTTGCTACCTGCTGTTCTCAGCCAGCTTCTAGTTTTTTTCTTTTACTACAGGCTTCATGCTGTCTGTGCCCTTCATACTCTCAGGTGTCTTTTTATCCACCACGGCCAGCATTCTCAAGGTTTTCCTCTGGCCATGCTCAGCTTCTCACAGAAGGAACAATGTCCCCAATGACTGAAGAGGTTCTATCTAAATCAGTCATTCTTGTTTCCAGGCACATGACACAGTGTAGGCCTCAAGATTTTGGTTGTGGGGAGCTGCAGGGGTGGCCTTTGTGAAGAGACGACACAGGCCATCCTGTGCTGGACATAGATGGTTCCTGCTGGCTCCAACAGACCCGCCACAAGGCACAGCTGAACCCCACAGCCAAGTTGGTGGCACCTCAAATGAAAGTGTTGGAAACAACCCTACAAATACCAAGGTCAGAGAAGAATAAGGTGCTCCGGGCAGAGATTTCCCTGCAGCCCATGGAAGAGACAACAATGGAGCAGATATCCATGCTGCTCCCTCATGGTGGGCTCCATGTCAGAGCAGGTGGATATTCCCTGAAGGAAGCTGCAGCCCATGCAGGCCCACAGGTTTATCCTGAAGGACTGCAGGCTGTGGGAGGGACCATTGCTAGAGCAGGGGAAACGTGTGAGGAGGAAGGAGTGACAGAGAGGGGCTGTTCTGGACTGACTGCAGCCCCCATTCCCCATCCCTGCCACACTGCTTGGGGAGGGGTGGAGAGGTGTAAAAGTAGGGAATGAAGAACTGGACTCGAGCCTGGGAATGAGGAGATGGTGGTGGGTTTGTTTTTTGTCTTCGTTTCTCACCATCCTGTTCTATATATATTTGACAATAAGTTAAATTGTTTTTCCTCAAATTGAGTCTGTTTTGACTGTGATGGTAATTGGTAAGTAATCTCTCTGTCTTTACCTCAGACCATGAGATTTTTCATCTTATTTCTATCTTATTTTCTCTCCCTTCATTGCTGGGGGGAGGGGCAAGTGAGAAAGCAGCTGGGTAGTGGACTGGCAGCCAGCCAAAGTCAACCCATCACACATAGTAACGGAAAATGAAAGAAATTCCTTTCATCCTAACAGGAAATCTATTTTTCCTTTGCATGTATCCGTTATAGCTCTTACATGATTAAATTCCACAATTGTTTGCTATCACTATAAGCATAATAGATAGTGTTCCGTTAATGAGCCTCCATTTGTTAATTTTGGTTTTTCTTCTCTGTATTCAGCCTATAGCTCCAGATTTATTTACCAAACAATATTCAATCTCTGTTATAAGACATAATTACTGAAGACTCCTTCTATCAGATAAGAGTTATACAACTATGTAAATGATGTTCATTTTTGTTCTATGTAGTTTGATAGTAGTTTGTAGTTCTATTTCATTTGATATGTAGGATGGTATCTGTAGGAATTAACAAGTAGTTTCTGAGTTCATCAGTTGCATTTTTTGACACTGTATTTTGCTAAGCCAAATAACCATTACTATGACAGAGGAAAGTTGAATTGTCCTGCAGTATCAGAAATTAAGTAGATGAAATGGAATAATCAAATATTACTTATATACTAGCAAAATGTGTAGTCATACTTTGAGCCTTAATATCTTCCTATAGGTTCAGATGTTTTGTGGTTTTGTTGGCTCTTTCGTTCATTGTTTGTTAAAATATACTTTAAAGCTCCAATCTCTTCCTACTTCTATGAGATTGAAAATTCAAAAACTGCTCTGAGTCAATGACAACAACTAGAGGAAGTGTTTTATATACCACGTCAAGCAATGATAACAAGGTGGTTTTCTTTGGTGTTCTTTCTTGTCTTACTCATTTTGTGTTTTGTTTAGGATTTTTTTCTGTTTACTATCTGAAAAAAAGGGGAACAAATTAAATCTGTGTGTTTCAGGTGTTACTCTGGAATCAGATTCATGCCTTGACCCAGGGATTCCTGTGAATGGCCATCGCCATGGTAACAACTTCAACATCCGCTCTACAGTAACATTTAGCTGTGATCCAGGATATACGTTGAGTGATGACGAACCACTCATATGTGAAAGAAACCATCAATGGAATCACGCATTACCCAGCTGTGATGGTAAGTGTTAAGTTCTTCAGATGGCAGCTTTATGGTCTAAGAAAATTAATCTCCTATTTTAGAGAAGTATGTAAGCTTATTATTGCTATTACCTCCTTTCAATTACACTGAAAGCCATACTTCTCAAAAATGAAACTGTGAATGAAAATAGTGCCTTACAACTAATATTTTCAAAGCAAATAAATTTAACTTACATTTTAAAATTAGAATGCTGAAGGCCAAAACGGTTGCTCAAAATATAGGATTATCAATACCATAACACAACATGATCAGTCTAGGTAATTAATTTTCTTGACATATTTTTGTTTTGAAAATTTGATTTGTTCATTAATTGTTTTGTGGGATGTGCGATATGAAACTGTCCAGAGTTTTCATTAAACGTTTTTTAAATGTTGAACTAGCAAATATTTCTGTGCTCCTTTTTATAATTGTTTTTTTTCCTAAGATATTTTTCTATGAACTAGTTAATCAGGCTTATTTCTAGTTAAGATATAACTTTGTTCTAAGGTAGTGATGAAAGATCAGTGTGTGAAAGAAGACCCAAGCCCATACCAATAAAGCTCTTGATTTAGTGAATTACTTATATCGGTCAATTTCTGACTCCCTTTTCAGGTCCAAGGTTTTCATTGCTTACAGTGGAATGTCAAAGGGAAAACTCAGAGTTAGATTCACCAATGTATTTTAGTTTCTAACTCTGTTTTAAACTGTTTTGTTAAAGCTGAGCACTTGTTCTCATTCAGGGTTCTAATTCTCACTACAGCCTTCTGGCCCCATACACAAAACATAGAAGCTACCAAAAGGCTATTATATAGTTAAAAGATCTTAATGTGTGCGTATGTATATATATACATTTACAGACAAGTACTGCATGGTTATTGAACATTTTGTCATGTATATCTGCCATCTAGCTTATGGCAAAGTTTATCCCTCCATATGAGAAAGAAGACTAAAAAGCACCTTAATGCTTTGTTGGTTTAGTATTAAATATTCAGTTTATTAAAATTAAAAAATGATAATTAAAAAAAAAGCTGGACAGTAACAGATGAGTGAAGAGCACAGACATGCTGTATTTGTAAGATCAATGGGCAATTCAGCATGCAAAGCTTAAACTTTAATTAATTTGCCATGCAAATTTGAGCAGCCTAGTTTAGCAAATGCTAGTATGCATAAAATGCTTTATAGTGTAATTCTCATGTCTTTCAAAATATTCAGTTCCAAATAAATTATTTATGATGGGACAATCTGACTCTTTGAAATAGAGGAAACCACACTTTTTCATTTTTCCTGAATATCACAGAAGAAATCGTATAGACAAAAACTTTTCTATTATTTGAAAATAATGTTTTGTTTCTTAAAAAGTTTTGTTTGATATAATGGAATTAAATATATACCTTGATAAGTATGTAGTGCAAGAAACGTAGCTGCACAATATTATTTTTGAGGTAGTTAAAAAAATTTTGTCGTCTTATATACTAACACAATAGGAATTAATACTTGCAATATTCTAGAAAAAAAAAGTTTATCTTCTTATATACTAACATAATAGGAATTAATACTGGCAATATTCTAGAACAAAATTTTACTTATTTTTGTGTTCTGCTGGCCAACAGGAGAGACTGTAGATTAAAAATAAACTTCTTTCAAGGACTAAGTTAAGAATAAACAAATTGCTGTCAAATCTGAATATCATGGCTTTGGACTGATTAATTTCTCATTTTCATACTTGACCCTCTTTTGAATTTTAAGGGTGGTTCAAACTAGATTTTTTTTTTTTT
>NW_010268877.1:0-31298 GCF_000690775.1 Eurypyga helias
CAGTAGAGGGTAGTAATCAGAGGGGACGACCAGACTGGGGAGCTTCCTTGTAACATCTTTAACCTGCGCCCCAGGGAGGCAGCAGACTTCCCTTTGGGATGGGTCTGACTGGCAAATTGGGCCCTCTGTTCCCTTCAGGAGGGAATCACCTACAACAATGACTTTCCTTTTTTTCTTGACGGAGGCAGTCACTATACGTGGCCCTGTCTGACTCACCGCTGGTAATTCTGCACATGTACTCTCACCTACTACCTCATCTTCCTGTTCTTCAACCTCCAGAGCCCCATACCTGTTCCGTAAGGGCAACAAGGGAGGGGAAGGAGGCCGGGAAAGCAAATGCCTGCTGCCCCGAGCAGGGACTTGGTTCCATCCCCACCATCTCTCAGGGCCCCTACCTCTGTTTGGTGGCAAGAGGGTAGGGGCTCCTCTACTTTGCATGGAGTCTCCATCTGCTCCCTTGGCCTCAGGGATGGTAGAGTCTGGCTCCACCAATCTATCTCTCTCTCACACTCCTTGATGATCCTTAGCCTCTCTACATCCTCCTTAAGTTGTGCCACCATGCTGAGCAGGTCGTTCACTTGCTCGCACCGAAAACAGCCATTGGTGCTACTGCCTTCCGAGAGGAGAGACAGGCTCAAGCGCTCTCTGCAGCTGGAGGCCTGGACAGCTGCGTGCTTCTGTGAAATACCAAACATTGCCTTTGTAGCTTAATATTTGTGGATCAGTAACCTATTAAGCATCAAGGCACTGCTGTGTTGGGTATAATTAAATAGTTATTTATCCACCAAAACCACAAAACCTAGATTAATAACTCAAGAAGTAAAGCCAGATTGCTGGGGTGGTAAGTAGGAGAAGAGAAAATACACAGGAACAGCAAGTACAGTAAAGCTTTGAATTATCTTTAAACTAAGTTTGTTCTCCTGAATAAAGTTCTTGAAGGATACAAACATTGTATTCCTTGAAATTGATTTATAAAGCCCTTTATTCTGTTTTGCTTAACTACAAAATTTTTTTTTCTCTTTGAAAGAAAAAGTTCTGTAAGAGAAGAAAGTCATGTTCATATCCTCTCATTTCAATACCTAATTCATCTTCTATTCTTATTTTCACATCTAGGAAATTAAAATACAAGAGCCCAGAGAGAAAATGACATTCACAGAAAAGGATACCCTTGCATTTCTGGTCAAAAGGAGACATACTAATTTCTGAATTACAATGTGGCTTTTTACCACCCTCTGAATCTCTAAGAGGAATAAAAAACACACCCCAAATCAGAGCTGAGATATCGAGTAATTGGCTAGCTTTGTTCAGACACAACAAGGGCAGATGAAAGTAAAGTGTCTGAATTCTTTCAAGTGAGGAGAAACACAACTCTTTTTCCTAAGGGGAGAAATCAAATTGTTATGGTTTTGGTTTTAATTTGGCTCCTTTGATGGACTACTTTATTTATGTGAAGGTTATCACTGTTCCTACAGACATTTCATCCCATGCTGTCCAAAGACCATGCTGGAGGATGGTGGCCCAGCTCCTGTTCACTCTGCCATAGGATCTCTGCCAGTGGTAAAGCTCAACAGAGATGACATTTACTCCTGTCACATCAGGACAACACTCTCTGAGCATACACAGATTTCTGAGGAGATTCCACTTTCTTTGTGCCATCCACCTCACGCTAGGTCAGGGCTCCTGCAGCAGATTTTCAGCAGTGCCGTGGCTCATCTTTTGCAGGCAGAGATGCATGTTCCCAGCTTTCCTGGGCACCAGCAGACAGCCATGGATGCATAGAGAGTGTTTTGAAACATGCCCACAAAGACGTGTTGCAGCCTGAGACCAGCGCGATCCCTGGGAGTCAGCGGAGTCCAGGATGCCAGGTGGCTTTGGGAAGTTCATGGTAGCAGTGACCCACCAAAGCCCCTGGAAATGCAATACCTGGTGCAGATATGTCTCAGGGCTGGATTTAGCAGCTGATGTATTATGGGTTCTAGAGAGGGGCAAGTTCCTTCTCTGTTTCCATAAACCACTTATTCTACAAGGTCTATTCAAGACAATACTTTCTACCTGAAACTGTGGGATTTTGCAGTTCCGAAGGAAACCTGAGATTTTAGTTCCTGGGGACCATGTCATGACAAAATCCATAATGGAAAAGTAATGACTTTGGAATGGGCTTATTTAAAAAGAAAAAAGAAAAAAAATCCAAAACTTTTAGAGATTAAATAAAATCTGGGCCCTTATCCAGGTAGAGATCTTAGCCTGGCATTCCAGCTACATTCTTTCTGTTATTAAAATAATTTAGGAAACCAGGCAGCCTGTTCTGCATTCAATCATGTTAGCCCACGCTGTGTCAATTTGAATTCTGCCTGTGGTGATAACAGTTGAAAATCTGATGGGCCAGATACCGAACTGACAAAAATCGGCATTGCTCCACTACAATCAGTGGGGTTTTGCCAATTCACCCTTGTTAAAGATCTGGACCTCTACTTGTAAGCAGGCATTTTTCCAGACAGCAAAACAGTCTCCTACCTCTTTGGCAAAGGAATAAATAAAGGAACAATTTGGTGATACTTTGGAAAGTGACATGACCATGATAATACAACTTGAAAATTATGTTCTTGGCTCATTTTCAGAACACTTGAAACTTAACTAGAACCAGGTCCAGGATCTTCAAGTGCGATCAATATATAAAACGTGGTACCAGTTTGCAGTGTAAATGCCACCAGCTTCCAAACTGAAGATTGCTGTTTTTCCATTTTAGCTCACTAAGGTATCTTAATAACTCTATTTAAAAGCTCCCTCTGATGAGAACACCAACATTTGCATGTTAAGCAGCCACATAAAAATATTTCACCTTCCATTCAACTGCTTTTTCAAGACTAAATTTTTTTTTAAACTCATCTTTATGATAGAAAGTCCACAAGCCTTGGGAAATGATGCTTTATGTATTTGGCACTTAGCGATCAGGGCAGCTTAGCTTTGTTTTGTGCACCACCCTGCCACAGTTCATGTCATGAGAGAGTAGGGCAGGGCAGTCTCTTCCCCATCCATGTAGTTACTTCTGTGCCTAAGCAGTGTTTCTCCCAGCCCTTCTCAAGATGACTCTACAGCTCGGCAAGATGGTCCTACATTAGTCATTACTTGGAGAACTACTGAAGAATCTTAGGGGATTATGGTGTGGATCACACTGCTTTCACCGAGGCAAAACCTGAAAAGTCTTTGTGGTTACATGTCCCCTTACCCTGTTGCCATCTGCATCAACAGTGGCCAGTCATCTAAAAGCAGCTTTAAAACTATCCTGAAGGACTTGGACTCATAGACTACAAGCCTACTAGTGAAGTAAAGGGCCCAGGATTGGTCTGTGGCTCTATGGGACGAATCACAGAGCAGAGCTCACTTTCATCCAGCTAAACACCCTTCCCCAAAGGCTTCACTCACAGCAGTCTCTGCTGTCCCATAAGCTCTGCCCAGGCATTGGCAGGGACTCCATTAGTAAGAGCCAGCCAAACTTGTGCCAGGGAATATGCCAGTAATTCAATAGCAAGGACAGTCACAAGACCATGATAAAGCCCGTACCTTCACCCTGTTTGGTTTAGTAGCATAGACCTGGCCAGACAGGGGAACAGGAGTCTGGTCATTCTGCATGTACGTATATGCATATATATATATGTAACACTGACTTTGGAAGTGACAGTCCTGACCAATACCTATAGGCAGTGCCATAACTAATAATAACTATTATTAGTTATGTACTGAGCACGCACTGGAAAAATTCTAATAGTAACATTCAGTCATTTCCCTAATAGGCCTCTGACACTGTTTCCCCTGGCATTCTCATGGAGAAACTAGCTGCTCATGGCTTGGACAGGTGTACTCTTTGCTTGGTGAAAAACTGGCTGATGGCCAGGCCCAAAGAGCTGTGGTGAATGGAGTTAAATCCAGTTGGTGTCGAGTCACAAGTGGTGTTCCCCAGGGCTCAGTACTGGGGCCAGTTCTGCTTAATCTTTATCAGTGACCTGGACGAGGGGACAAGAGTGCACCCTCAGTAAGTTTGCAGACGACACCAAATTGGGCATGAGTGTTGATCTGCCTGGGGGTAGGAAGGCTCCATAGAGGGATCTGGACAGGCTGGATCAATGGGCTGAGGTCAACTGTTCGAGGTTTGACCAGGCCAAGTGCTGGGTCCTGCACATGGGGCACAACAACCCCATGGAACGTTACAGGCTTGGGGAAGAGGGGCTGGAAAGCTGCCTGTTGGAAAAGGATGTGGCGGTGTTGTTCAGCTGAATATGAGTCAGCAGTATGCCCAGGTGGCCAAGAATGGCATCCTAGTTTGCATCAGCAATAGTGTGGACATAAGGACTAGGGCAGTGATTGTCCCCTTCAACTCAGCACTGGTGAGGCCGGACCTCGAATCCTGGGTTCAGTTTTGGGCTCCTCACTGCCAGAAAAACACTGAGGGGCTGGAGCGTGTCCAGAGAAGGGAACAGAGCTGGAGAAGGGTCTGGAGCACAAGTCCTGTGAGGAGCAGCTGAGGGAACTGAGGTCAGGCATGGGAACGTGATGCCCAGGAAAGGCCATCATCCCTGGACATATTTAAAAAACGTGGATGAGTCACTTAGGGACATGGTGGACTTGGCAAGGCCAGGTTAACGGTTGAACTACATGATTTTAAAGGTCCTTTCCCACCTAAATTATTCTATGATTCTATATCATTTCAGCTTTTGAATATCACATACTTACAGAGAATAAACTATGGACAGGAAATCCTCCTACAGTTTCCCAGTAAGGACAAATTTGAGTCAATCACAACAGGACTCATACAGAGCTATGGATGAGTAGAAAAAAAGCATCACAGGTTAAGTAATACCATCCGTTTGCTTAAATTGGCCTTTATTCCCAGTTCATCAGAGCACTAGGATGTTTCAGCAATGAAAAGGCATGGCTAGATCTTCAGATCTACCTGCTGGTGAGTTTCCTTTGGGAAGGATCACCTCCAGTGACAGCTCCCATACCAACCCTTCTCAGCCCACCTACAGAGGGCAGGGCTGGGAGGAAGGCAGTGCAGCCAGGCCACCCATCTGCCCCAGCTACTGCCATAAGCGCCGCTCTGAGTTAGCAGCTGCTCGAGGTGTAAGCAGCAAACCAACAGATCTAATATATCCAGCTGGGTGATATCCAGAAAACCTTGCTTCTTCAGGGAGCAGAATGGAGCTTTACACCCACATTTTTCTTATCCATCCTGTCTTCAGTTTCTGCAATAAACTGCAGACCCTACCCTGACAATTCAGCTCACAGAGCTGAACTGAGATGATAGTGTGTACTAGGTTAGTCTTCATGCTTCAGCAGAGATCAAGAATCCTTCAGTTTCTTTACTTGCTTTGAGGGACTTTCTATTTTATTTAGTTTTCAGAGCAGATAGAATCCGATTGATGGCATTTAAATGCACCACAATGAACTCTAAGACACAAGAAATAACATTTTCTTTTTCTTAAGCATCCCAGGAGACCGCAATGATTATATTAAAATTTTAATCACAAACTCCTTACGTTAAAATCACAAAGGATTCACTGTGAAGCTCTGTGAATATGAAACTCTTTTATAAATTTGTGTCAGATAGCAATTTGCTGTCTGGGAAATGTAAATCAGTTATTAATGAGCCAAATTGCTAACATCAAACCTGTTATCTATGCACAAGAAAGAGACAAAAATCTTTCACAGGCTTGTAAAGTTCTACATGTACTAGCCTGAACAATATCCCTGTTTCCTGAACTGAGACACATCATTTCTTGCAAATACTGTCGAACAACTTCATCTCATTCTACACTAATACCCCCACCTGATCCACGTGCAGTGCTGTAGGGCTTTGGAAGCGATGATCTGTACATTAATAGCTGAAAAAATATTCTGAAAGACTGACCCACTGCATTTCAGCCTTTGTAACCAGAGACTAGATTTTTGGTTCAGACAGATGTAGCTCTAGCGCAGGCTTAAATCAAGGTGAGAAGACAGTCAGGTCCAACGCAAGCAGCAAGGCAAAGTCTCCAGTGCAGGCTCCTCAACTGCTACAAACACAGCTCAGAGCTCAATACCTACCCTAACAACACTGCCCTGACTGAGCCTCTGTTCTGAATTTCAGAACTGTTCGTTGAATATACAATTGCACAAAACAAAAATCATAGATTTTGGCAGCTTCTATGTTAGGAGCCTAGCTGAGCTCAAGCACATTGCTTGCTGTGCTTGAAATCAAATTCTGTTGCCTTTTTTTTTTCCCCCCCCCTGAGTGTATTAAAAAATCTATTACTATTGTTAAAGGCTGTAATAGGTGATGAGAAATACAATGTGGAATCTGGGGATGAATTTGCAATGCAGCTAGAAACTGAGTATTCAGATTTGAAATCCCAGGTCATTATTGAAATTAATTCTGAATGCCTGCAACTCTTTGCTAATGCCTCCATAGAAAACTACATAGTTTGCATCACTACGAGATTACCCAATCCCTTCCCTTACACAATTGTTCCAATAATCAGGAGTGGACTTAGCCTCTGCAGGTGCAAGAGCATCTCCAAATCACACAAATGGTTCAATAACTGAAATGGACCTTATTTGTGGGAGAAGTAATTTACAGGCTACTAGTTCTTCTGCTTACTGATTTTTTGAACAGAGTTTAAGAGATTTGAATGGAATTGCCACAGAGATTTAAATGTAAATGTAGGGCAGAGGCAGATAAACTGATTAATTAACTGATCAATTCTGTAAGGAGCTTAAAGCATATCTTGTAATTTACAAAGGAAGGCGTGGGATGCAGTGCTGGCTTCACAAGGGTATGTCCCCATGTAGGAGTTTGTCCCATGAATAAAGCAGTTTCATTTCCCTCCCATCAGTGATGCAGCTTCAGAGGAGTGTGGATGAAGATATTGACTTCTCGAGCACCGAGTGGTCTCCAGGCTCAAGCTTGCCCAAAACACAGAGAACAAAACCAGATGGAGAGACAAAGATTTGTTGTTTGAGGTTCTCAAAGGGCAGCTTCAAACTGGAGCTCCTTCCAGTCACTGGCATGCCAGAGTGTGAACCCTGAGCCGAGATGCATACAGTATAGGTGCCACTTGCACAAGCTGTGGCATGTATTTGCTTGTCGGGACCATGTTCAACCATCTCCTCTAGGTGCCTGCCTTCATTGCCATGACAACTGGTAAGACAGTGATGGGCAATTCAGGCTCCCCACGCTCCATGGCTGCCAGACTTTATTCCTTATATAGGCAATGGAGAGAAATAGGCATCTAAGTTAGGCATCTAAAATCAACATGCTGACTACACCCCCCCACACTCCCACCCCCAGCCAGCTGCTAGATTCCTGGCTGGTCCCCACAGTGAGAGGGACCCACTACACACTCACCACTCCTGAACCCGCTTCCTTATTTGACTTCGTCTTCCAATGTGTCATTCAGAAGTGACAATGCGACATCTGGGAAATGGTCCAAATCTATACATTTTTAAAGTGAAGTGCTCAGTGACAGTTAAACAGCCAGAGCTTTCTGCTCATCATATTAGAAACATTCAGGTTTCCTTGCAGTTGGCTTGAGAATGGTGAACTCTACCATTGCACCAGAAAGGATTTTTTTGTATATTTCCACGTCTTTTATCCTGGAGAGGTATTCCACAGACATGGAATCAGACAGACCTTCTTCAGAATAAATATGGAATATTTAGAAAAAAATACTTACCCATTTCAGTCAGAACTGCTGTAAGTATAAGATCTTGAGATGGCTCCTAGTCCTCTGCAACTACTTGTGCAAATTCAAACACATTCCATGTTGTGTCATAGTTCTTGGAAAGACATGAGGCATCTTCCCGTCTTCAGTACCTCTTCCATTTCTATGGGTTCTTCCCTTGCACAGACATAATCCTCCATCAGACCTTCAGGAGTATCACTAGCACCAGTCCTGAAGTGTCTTTTCTGTCATCTCCTCTGCAGGTGAAATACATGCAGGGAAGTGTCTCACACTGGTAACTTGTGTTTTGGGTTTTGGTTTGTTTGGGTTTTTTTTTTTTTGTCGGTCTTTAAGGTTTTTGTCTTGTTGTTTGGTTGTTGTTACACAGGCTTGCTTTTTTTTTTCTTTGAGCTATTTAATTTTTCAATAGACATGCTGTTGTGCATTTATGATAGTGATGGCCAAAGAAATGACCTTGCCAAGAAATGAACCTTATACTTGGAGGAGAAGAAGGTGTGATTTGTGACATGCCTTAATTCCTGGAGGAGTTCATTCCAGATGTTCAGATAATAGGCTGAAGCTTGTTTCAACAGCCAGAATTTCATTATTCCAGCAGAGTGAAATCTGTGACAAGGGTGACCATCTGGGAACTTCAGCCATTCAAACAGACTTCAAGAACATTCCAAAAGGGAAAAATTAGGCACCCCATTCATACTGTTCTCAGCTGGGATTCAGTCCTCTCACTTTACTTGATCCATCTGAAATTTTGGTACCTCAGCTGAGCTCAGGGTCTGAGCTTTCCCAGGTGCCCATAGAGAAACAGGCTTCTTCAGGGAATGAAGAGAGGAGATGCCTCTTCCTCTACACCCTGGCTACTGAGAATTGACTTACACAAGATACCCAGCTTTTTGGCAGCTAAACGATGGGCCAACAAACCTCATGCTTGGAGTCAGCGGGAATTAGACATTCTGTAGGAGTCAGGGATCTCAGTACCCTTCTGGGCCTGGACAGGAGATTTTGGAGTTTGATTCAATGATCTAGGCAAAGCCAGTCGGGACCGTGGAAAGCAGGTCTGAGCTGCTCTGCAAAACCTGTGTTGCTGCACAGACCCACTGCTCTGTACTGCAAAGTGCTAGGTGCAGGGAGCTCCATTCCCCAACCATCTAAATTACCACAGTCCATCCAAAATGTAGTGAAGGCATGGATAACTGAAGTGAGTTTATTATTGACATGGGTGGGATGCAGGCTCTAAGCCAGCTCAAGCCTATGGGAAGTGTTATTCACTAATGCTGTTTTGTGCAGGCAGGAATTCAAGTGCATTCTTTCACTGACAGTCCAGGACATGTCCCTTTGTCCAGCCAAACCTTTATCATGGCTACGAAATTCACTCCCTCTTCTCACCAATACTCTTGCCTTGCTCAAATTCACCTTCAGCCACCTGGTCTTCACTTGCTGCAGAGCCCTTCCAAGACACAAGGTTATAAGGGTGACAGCAAATGCAACTAGCACGTGTCAGACCCCTGCTCCTAGCACTTGGGTTAAAGTTAATTAAGTTTTTCACCTTCTGAATATTAAGAAGAGGTAAGAAAAAGAATGGGTTTTGTGGGAATCCACAAATGAAAGGTCTAGTGGTAGGGACATAATTTCCCATCACTGCAGTTTCTGCTTTAACCAAGGATACCCTTCTACTCTGAGTGCTTTAACCTGTCTGAGCTAAGCCAATAGATTTAAATTGTGTTTCCAAAGTCACTTGTGAACACCTGTGGGCCAGATTTTAATACTGACTATATTCAGGAATTGCAGAATAAATGGTAGGGTAGTTTGAAGATGGAAAAAGAAAAGGCAGTGTTTTGTGAATGTGTCATCACCCTTATCCACTTGCTCAGCATGGAGGGGCCACTTTGGCACACTTGGACTGAAATCAGTGACATCCACTGATTGAGTCAATATTCTCTGAAAATAGTGGAAGCTGCCAAGACAGGCTCTTTGATGTTACTGTTTGGTCCTTGTTTTGTTGAAATGTCATCCTCTTTGATATTCAGGGAAGATATGCAAATAAATTAAAGGAAAAGCTTATGCTAAGTGCATGAAAATGGCACTTGTGCATTTAAATGGATGTGGAAGCTGCATTTGTACGAGCATTTTATCTGCAACAGTCAGGGCTTCTTAACAAGTTGCCTGCCATGACACAGGAACAAGCAGCTAAGGCAAAAGGCATATTCATCTCTTCTAATGTGTAATTGCAAAATATAACCTTTCCCTTCTGTTATTATTTATCTAATTGCACAGCCAAATTTAGTCAGTGCATTTGAAAGCATAATTAATTGCAATGCACTTAGTAACGTTCCATGCTGCACTGCCTGTAAGTCAAACTGCTGTAAGACAGATTTGATTTTTGGAAGGGTTTTCATCACACTGTGTGTACTGAAAATAATTAGTGAGCCAGGAGGGCAGTTACTTTTATCCTGCTAATTGGATATGCTGGCAGTTCTTATGCCCTTGCGGTCAGATGTTGGCTTCATTTGCACAGTTCCAACCAGTGGGATTACCTCACTTGGGTGGTCGTGTGTGTATTTAAGAATACATTTCATTCTTTTCAGTTTTGCAGGAGTTGAACTGTTTTCTGTGAGCTACAGATTTGCTCTAAAGAGATCAAAATTCATGTTGTCTTAATACAACACTGAATGAGTACCTATGGCTTAGGTAGCTTTGCAGATACCATCGGGACTTTGAAAGAATTCAGCCTGGTCTGAAAGGGTGTTCTTCCCTGATTTTCACCATTTGTTATGGTCTTATAAGATGTGGAAGAAAGTGTTTATGGAATGTGCAGTTTCACAATGATTTGGTTTTGGCAGCAGTATCAGTTTAAGAAATTCACATCTCCCTTATCCTGCCGTTGCACTGCAGTTCACTGAACTCTTGGTTGTGCCAACACAACTGTTTGTAAAACATCATGATGCCCTGCATGAATGACATAATCCAGGTTAAACTGCCTTTTTTTCCCCCTGCTTTGTTGTTTTTAGAGATGAAAATGGCAAAATGGGAGGTAAACTTTGGAGAAAGAAGGAGTGGCTGGGGATGGAAATGTCTAAGGAGGGATTGCCACTAAAGCCTTCAACATTGTGAAGTTGCTATTCTGAACATGGCTTGTTGGTGTTTGGTTTAGGTTTCTTTTTTCCCAAGCAGAGATTATGCATACTAAGTAGCAAGAAAAAGTTGGCAAAAAATAAAAGCATGAGGCTCTCATGCCTTTTTATCTGTCTCAAGTGCAGAATAGTTGTTGGAAGACTACAATGCCCTCTGTCAACAGTTCTCTGATGTTTGGGTTTTTTTTTTTAATCCATGGGATACACTCAACCACTAACTTTCTCATCCTGTGGTTAGAGAACTACTGCTATGGCAGTCTGAACACTAAGCACATGGCTCCACCGAAGAAGCCTTTGGTGCACACATTGTGGACGAAGCCCTGAGGGAGAGAGGAAGCGGAACCAGCAAGGAGGTGGGTGTGGAAGGGATGGGGCCAGGGAGAAAGGACTCAAGACAGGCCTCAGCTCAGGAGACAAGGAGCATTGGGCTGCTGGGACCTGTTAGGGAAGGGACCTCCTCACAGCTGGAAGTCCTGGGAGAGAGGACAGGAATGGCCTGGGTTGGCTGGCAGGTGGCACTGAAGTTGATGAGATCCATGACCTTACTAGGAGACTGGTAAACCAGAGATTTTTCATCTGCTTTTGAGAACTTACCTCTTTATTTCCATTTATCAATGGTATAGCTGGTCATCTGAAATGGCCAGGAGGCAAGTTAACCAGCAAGGAAAAAGAAGAGGAATAAGAAGGACATGAAAGAAATATGTGGCTGAGGAGGTTAACACAATTTTGATTTGCTAGAAAACAGCTTTCTAGCAAAAGAAAGAGAGCTTAAGAGCAAATGGGAAGCAGGATCAGCACCTCCCTAGGTCTTATAAAATAGTAATACTTACTTTCATATACAGATGCTACGGGTTTTTGGGGGTTTTTTTTACATTATTTTTCACTGGAATAAAACTTGACAAGTCCTGGAAAACATACCTGAGAAGATTTTCCTCAAAGCCTATCAGATCTTAGCTGGAAAAAGTATCTAATTCCCACAAAGTAAGC
This sequence comes from Eurypyga helias, assembly GCF_000690775.1. Lineage (NCBI taxonomy): Eukaryota > Metazoa > Chordata > Aves > Eurypygiformes > Eurypygidae > Eurypyga > Eurypyga helias. The sequence goes on from NW_010268877.1 coordinate 11,831, forward strand.
AAGATGGCTTGTGGAAAAGAAGGAGAAAGAAGAGCAGTTTTGACAACTCAGAGCACGAATATGCTCCCATTTAGTTTTTGGTATTTCAACAGCATTTTAAAATTGTTCAGTAGTCCAGAGACGACATTTTTTTTCCGTTGCTTTTTTGGGTGTGTTTTTGTTTTGGGTTTTTGTTTGGTTTTGGGGTTTTTTTCCACAAGGGAAATGAAATCTCTTTTACAAACTGATTCTAATACTCATGATTGTAATGTCACTTACAAGCAGAGCTCTCTGTGCATGAGCTTTTTCCATCAATGCAATAGAGACAAGAGATAGATATTAATGTGAACCAGTTGCAGCAATGTACATAAGCAATGGTAGTAGTAGTCACATTTCCTAGTTTATCTCAGCATTGACATCCATTCAGAAATCATGAAAATTGTATTTATTAATCAGATACTAAATTTTGAAACTGTAATGGTCCATTTTACAAAGAGAACAATCTCTTTGACCGATTTAGACTCACTGTCTTAGAAATGCAATAAACCAAAATGCAATAAAATTGAATAAAATAAAAAGTGTTAATAAAAAACACTAGCTGAAGGAATAAGGACAGATGGCTTAGAAGACAAGGAAATAGTCATATTTTTCCAGTAACTAATGCAGACAGAATCAAAGTTAGCAAGAACAAGAGTGAGGTCAGCCACTTGCATGTTATCTAACTAAGCTAGCCTCTTTTTCTGCCTGAATAGCAATCAGAAAGAGGGTATAGATTTTTAGAAAATAGCATGTTTTCCATAATGACCCAGCAAATATTTTTCATAAACAAGTGTTCACTATGGGTAGTGACTTAAGAATTCACCATGAGCAAGATGCAGAGAACGACTGGCCTTCAGAGACACACTCTGGTTTTCTTCCTCCCTGACTTGGATGGTAAAAATTCCAGAGTTCTTCAGGGGGTAGGAACAAAACCAATTTCTAGAGCCAACAGCATGGTTTGCAGTCCTAACCAACTGCCAAGCTTTCACCTGTAGTTTGGCAGGTATCACACGAGTATTTGCACCACAATAATGCATTTGCTTGTAAAATATTCCCATATAAAATACTACATGAAATACTGTTTTGGAAACCAGATAAAAGGGGTTCTGAAAGCCAAAGCAAGTTTGCAAATCTTTGTTTGCAAATATTTTATTTGGTATTCATCCAGCTCTACTGGGAATCTGCTTCACCTAATGCTAGCACTCTGAAAGTTAAGTAGGTAGTTTAAGTATTTCATTTAAAACATCTTCCTGGAGATGATGGAGAGAAATGGGCCCTTTCAGAGGGAAATTCATTCTGTTTCTATTAGACATCCCTCAGAGGAAGATCAACCACCCCCTGGAGATATATGTATCTCTTGATTGCAGTGAGAGTGTATACTATTAATTTGGACAAGACACTGCTGAGTCAGATTACTGTCATTAATGACTTACCTTTGCTGACACACCGTTGATAGGACTTCATGGAATAAATCAGCTTCTGTAGTCCCTTTTCTTGAGGCCGGCCAGCCTTCTCTATGTGCACGCACATGTATGGGGCAGGTGAGCACAGTTTAATTGCAACTCTGCTTTGGTCAGGACTTAAAGATCTTCATAACACGAAGGAGACATCTCCACAAAAAGGAGACTTTCAAATCACCAGCCATCCTGTGAGACCTTGGCTTTTAATAGGGCCAAGAAGGAGACTTTAAGATTTTATATAAAAAAGTCCCTGTTAAGACAACCACAGCACAAAAGTCAAAAGAACATTGCTGTCAACCAAACCAGATGCTGAGGTTGTGTCTAGGCATAAGGGCCTAAACAGTGCCAGGGAGTTCATGAGGATCAGAACTTACTCATCTTTGCTGCTAAAACAGTCCCTGGCATGGCTCATGCCCCTGCCAAACAACTTTCTCCATGGCTTGATTGTGGGAGTTAGGATGAGCTGGGACCCATTATTAACAGGGAATTTGGATGCAATCGCTAGTTGGAGGGTAAGAAAGCTTAAGAGCATGGACATAGTTTACTGTGTGCCAGCTTACCCAAATGCAAGAGAACAGTCCTGAGAAGATTAAATAGAGGTACAGCCCAAAGTACACTAACAAAATGCATCCAATTAGGTTAGACAGTAGGCACAATATTCCATGCTGAATTTGGTATTTCCATACCATGTATTTTGATATACAGCAGCAAAGCTTTTCTCAGCACAGATACAACAGACTCATTTTCCATTGTCTTCCGTTCTCTGAATTTTCTCTTTATATTTGTAACTTCCCAGCTACTTAGCTTTGACTTATGAGCACCACCACAGAAAGGTTCAACTGCAGGAACAGCCTGCTGAGACAAAAGATTACCAGCACAGCATGCAACACTGGAACAGGCTACCAAGACAGGTTTCGGTGTCTCCACCTCAGGCACCTTTCAAGGCTTGGCTGGAGGATGCCACAGCCCACCTAATCTGGTATCAGCAGTCATCCTGCAGGCAGCTGGACTGAATGAGCTTGAGAAATCCCTTACAACCAGCATTTCTAGGAGATGCTGAATGTTACTCAGAAAATTCTCCACTTGAGAGTGCTGTGTGTGTGCTCCCTCCCAGTACTTCCCTTCTTCTGTGCTCCAGGTCAAGGAACAGCTTCCAGAGGTCATACAGGAAGGCTTATTTCCTCGGTATGCCTTCCTCTTCCTCATACTCCTTCTTGTGACCTCGGCGGAGCTGCGCAGGTTTGCTTAAAGAAAGAATGCGACCTTTTGACAATGGAGTCATCCAGCAATTTGTTCTAGTTTGAAGCTATTTCCCCCAGTTCCCTCTTGGTTTTTTCCTCAGCCTCTTGGCCACCAATGGGAAGGTTTGCTATGCCTGGAATGCAAAGTTTTGGTCACCACTCACTGCGACGTAATTCTCATAATTCTCCGTTCAACAACATGCACCAAAAACTTGGTTGCAGCCAGGAGCTGTGTTTTGCTCTTATGCAACGGGCTGTGCTTCGACAGAACTTCCCAAACATGTTTTTTGTGGGTTTTTAAAGTAGAAATGGCAGAGAAAGGTAAGTTTATTAAAATGCATACATTGCCTCGTGCAAAAGCAAGTATGCTGGGCTGAAGCAATAGTGATGGCATAGCTAAACTTATTACCAGTTATCAAGTTCATGTTTAATTCATATTATAGATGTGTTGTGTACATCTATAAGTGAACACATACACAAGGATTTCTAGTTATAGAGAAATATGTGTTTACATGTTGATATATGCATATATAAGAAATCAACAGAAATATTTGTGCAGAGTAACTGATTTCTACGTATACGCTTTGTGGTTATGGAGGCAAAAGGCAGACACTGCATAGTAATGCAACATGTGTGGTAAGCCACCTGATTTTAACTGCCTCACCTGCGCTTTCTACAATAATCCTCTTACACAGCACTTGTGCTAAAATTCAGTCTGGACAGCTACACATCACTGATATTTCATACTAATATAGCAAAATAACCACCTGTCAGGATTTCCTTTGTGCCATTTCAGTATCTCACAATACCACAGAAGTCAGGCAGGACACAGTATTCCTAATCCACTATGCACAAGTTGTTAATCAACATTAGGATGAATCCTTCAGTTCTTACTCAGAGCTGAGATCAGACCTGAGTGGAAGATGCAAATTCTTTACTTTACAATGCATTTCTGCCCTACAAATTCCAAAAATACAGTGGGCTTTCTTTAAATGAATTATGAGTCTATTTTAATCAGAAGGAATCTCTGACAAATCAGCAATGCCTTTCAGAATGGAAGACACTTTTTCAGGTGTCAAACCTAGTAGACCTTAAAACCATAATCTTATTATATACATATAAAGCTTTGATAGATATTTTGAGCTAATGTTTTTACTGGCCATAAACTATTATTCCCTGCCAGACTGAGCTAGTGAGCCTGAGGGGGAAAAATGTTTGGCTTTGAAAAAGTGAGGCACATGAGAAAAAGTAGTGGGAAAATGCTATTTTTAAAAAGACTCTGGGCTTTTTTCTAATAGACTTTGTGTAAAATATGTTGCAGCCACTGAACACATGGTGCGTCAGAAAGCTTGGATTGGTGTTCCTTTGGGATGTCTTGCACAATTTGCTCTTGTTTTTTTTTCCAATACAGATCACTAAGATTTCCCAGAAAAGCAATTTACCTCTGTTAAAAAAAGGAGGGGGGTATTTTACTGTTAAGTTTTCCTTTATTGCTAGAGCAAACGTTAATGGTTTAAGTGGTTATAATGGATGGTCAATTCAATTGAGTTTAATTCAGCAGAAAACCCCGAGCATCGGGAAAGAGGCTTCCTGAGCAGGAATTCGATGGAGCACACCAGCTGTTGCTATCACCTTTTCTGTTTTTAAGCTGTAGGCCTTGCTTGGACCTGACCTGCAGGCTCCTGAGAACCTGCCCACTGCCAGGAATCCGTCTGTCCAGCTCCAGCAGGCTGAAGGAAAGCATGGCATGAAATACAGGTATCAGACATCCAGCACTACACAGGTTGGGACCCTTTTCCTAACCTGCCCTCACCTCCCCTAATGCACAAGGTGGGTATTCCTGGGTAGCTGCACGGTTCTTCTTGTTCAGCTCGTAGTGTCCTTCCCTGAAGAGCAACAGAGCGAAGATGACCTACGAGCTCCAGTGCAGGCAAGAGCAGCCCTGTGACACTGCTGACAGTCTCTCCCTCTCTGTGGCAGCCCTTGGTCTGTGGAAGACTCTCACATTCTTTAAACACAGGCTAACATGTTCACACTACCTGAGCAGAAGTACCAAGATCCACATTTCGGGCTCCAGTGTTTTGTCCTCTCTTCCCACCTATGCTGCACCCCCCTAGGGCATTTTTTATGACAACAAAACAGCACATGACTTCATCAGCCTTTGAAAATGGAAGAAGGAAGAAACAAGTAGATACATCTTCTGGGACTCCAGATGTTAAGGTTGCTCTCCCTCCATGCCAGCTGCAGAGATAAGGGGTAGGTGCCTGTGAGAGCCCGCTCTTGGTCCTCATCACGAACAGCACTGTGCTGTTTTCAACATTGTCACTGGTTTGTCTGGTGAAGATAGATCCTGGAGTGAGCTCTCTGTGACATAAACATGACTCAGGACAGAAACAGACACAAAAAAACACCCACCTTCAAAGTTGGAGTCCTAACCAATTAGGCAAACAACTCCAGAATCCTGTCGTCATCAGCTGCTTCCAATTACATCCTGCATTTCCAAAACATTGCCTTCCCCGCCCCCAGAGTGGATTGAAACACACAAGCCGTAATGAGGAGAGCATGAAGGAAGAGCGAGGAACTAATGTTAGTCCTCTCTGGAGGAACCAGTAGTACAGAAAATGGGAACAAACCCTCCAGGAACAGCAGCTAGGGCTGGATTACGGTCCACAGGCATCTCAAATTCAAAAAATTCTATCGACTACTGTTAATTGTGGGAGAGCTTTTCCTACACAGAAGCACAGTGTCAAAAGGAAATCTTTCCAGGGGAGAAGACCTTCCTCCCTCTGAGAGCTTGTGAGTTCCTGCAGGCCCATGGCTTGGGTGATGTTCATTGGTGAAAACCGTGTGAAGCCCGCAGTGTTTTAGGAACCTGTCAGGAGGCTGACTGATCCCCTATGACGCCTCAGTTTCCTCAACAATATTTTGAGACTTTATCAGAATGTTAGTGTTCTGTGCACCCAGTGACACACAAACCCCATTGCTTAGGTTGATTAGGGACACCAACAAGATACTGAAAGAAAGAATATGCAATCAGCTGGCTGTTTATTGATGTGGCCTCCTTATCCATAATCTCCACCCACTTCTGCGCCCCCTCACCACGAAACAATGCCCTATTGTATTCTTTCAAAACGGGCAGTTCCTCAAAGGCAGACATCTATTTCTTGAAACACAGGGATCTGCAGTTCTGTCTACACGTACATGCAATTGGTCAAGTTCCCATTTTATCCTATTCCAGTTTTCATCAGTGCGCTTGGTAACAGATCAGCAAGTGAATCCAATCAGTGGTATTTAAACCTCTCAGAACCTCCCTTGTGTCCTAATCTTCTAGATAATGAAATTCTGTGCACATATTCTCCCAGTATGTTCAGTATTAACATTGCAACAGATATTCTCCCCTTCTTGTGCATTTTTTAAACAGAAGTTCCAATATCCTGAAGAAAACTGAACTATAAGCCTGAAGTATGTGTATATTATACTCAAAACAGATTAGTGACAAAATGTTTTCCATCTAGCAGCTACTGCTTGTTGCAGAGGAAGAGGCAGTCGCATGAAATCCTTTGTACAGCACCCACCGTCAATTACCACCCTAATGCTAAGGTACCCCAAGGCAAGGCACATCCTCCACTGCTTGAAGTGAAGCACTGGGGCCTCCATACTGCTCCATAACTCCCAAGCCAGGCAGGTGAAGCAGGTAGAGCCTCTCCCAGCCAGCTACAGCAACAGGATGTGTCCCATTGGGAAAGGTCCTTGTTGAAGGGTCACAGCCCAATGCCATGGGCTGCTGGGGGTCTTTTGCACCACACCACACAGCGTGCCAGGCATGCCATGGCAGCACCAAAGCTCAGGATGCGGGTGGCTGGCTTTGTTCACCCACTTCCAGGTGTCACCAGACTCTTTGGCAGAAGTTTAGTCGTTGTCCCAAACTACTTCAGACTGGGTTTGGCTCTTAATTAATGCCTGTCATCTAAGAGGTGAATTTACTGGGTCAGAGTTTGGCAACGGTGTTGTTCCTATCCTCCCCAGAAAAGACAACCCTGAGGGTTCTTCCAAGCCCCTCAGACACTAGCAATGTTGCTCCCCTTCCTTGAATAAACAAAATCCAAGCCAGAGTTTGTCAGAGGGTCCTGATGTGTATGAACTGTGGGAACAGCATACTCTTTGGACTTAAGAGATGACTGCAGAGTATACAATTTGGAGTTTTCCCTTGGAGAACATGACAGGGTGTCCTGCATTTCCAACAAAGTACTTAGAAAATAACCTAATCCTCTTACGCAGAAAGCGTTGGGGAGTTGTTAGAGGTAAGAGCATATAACAAAGTAAAGGAAAAGCACTTTACATCTTACATCACAGCCGGGAAGATTTGGGTCCAAATAGTGTCAATATTCTTACACCTTGATATGCAGATGACTCAGAGAGATATCTTACATAATGGAGCCTTTTTTCTCCCTTCCAACAGGTTGTTATAGAGACAGGCAACTCTTGATTTTTCATAGGTGGATTACCATGGCTGGGGACTCCAAGCTGGGGGTGTTATGTGGGAGCAGCACAGGCCTGGAGCCAGAATAGCCTTCTTCACTCTGGGCTGCCCTGTGCAAGTGCCCAACAACAGCTACGTCCCCAGCCTCAGTTTCTTTTACAAACCCTCACTGAAAACAACTTGACTTGTATCACTTCTGTCCCATTACAGGCTTTGATTTTTTGGAGTTAATTTCCCTTTTTCTCTTCCAATGATCTCACAAGTGAGACGTGTGGTAGGAAGAACAGCATTCTGTGCAGGGTCTGCTCTGCAGCAGCCCACCAGATGCCCAGCAGATGCACAAGGGCAGCTAACTGGTGATAACCAGATGCTGTCAGGGAAAATGCAGGGAGCCTGGCAATCACCCATCAGGTCTTTATTAGGCAGGTGTTGTTCTTGCCAACCAGAGGAAAATTATATTCAATCACAAAACGGTATGATTTTTTTTCTGTCCATAAGACAAGCTGCATACTCTCTAATGCAAAAATTTGTAAGCAAAAAATTTCAATCACAGAATATTTTCCAAGTTCAGTAGCTTTTTCTCTCACAGACATTTGGCTTTTGGCCTCCTCCAGCACTGCTTCTAACTTCTTTCTGCATCATGAAGCTTAAATGCACATGTAATTAGGAAAACAGCTAGCAACATCTCTAGCAGAAAATCTCCAGTTTCTCCCAAGAGCTGTGTAGTCTGCCCAAGATCATGATTTACCTGTACACAAAATTTCACAGGGCAAGTTTCCAAAGGGCATGTCAGAAGAAGCTGCTCTTTGGCCTATAAGGTGTCCAAACCTTCTTCACACATGTTCTTGGAAAAGGTAGCCTTCTCTGGAAGCCGTCTTTGTGACAGCCTTGTTTTCCTCTTTTCCATGTGCCAAGACCCCAGATGAATTCCCAGCCTGTAAGCTAAGAAGGCACTGTCATATTCAAGGTGGACAAAAAGGTTTCATTGGCCCTCCACTTCAGCAACACGTCCAGAGAAAGGTCCAAGACTAAGTTACAGCAAGAGAGCTCCTGGTGAGGAGATCACAGCCAGACTACACCTGATGGAAGCCTGACCAGTGTGTGTTTCCCTTCTGAGGAGAAGTCAAGAGCATGGTAACATGAAAGTTGCCAGGCCTGGTCAAGTCCATGAAGCTCCACATACTGAAGGAAGATACCAACAGTGATCATCTTGGTCATTTGCAAACCAAAGCCCAGGCATTGTCCATCTTGTCATGGGAGTAGATAGTCTGCTCCAGTGAGGTCAAGAGAAAGTCAGAGGCATTGGCACATGAGAGTGCCCTCTTCCTGAGCTTCAAACATGATCCAAACCCACTTTTTAGGGATTTCCTCTTTTCCTGGTGCAAAGCAAAGCGACAGCAGGTCTGGTTTCAAAGCAGCAACCTTCTGTCCTCAAAGGGATATATCCTGAATGAAGTCCTTCCCTATGTTCCCCCCCAGAATGCCACTCTAAAGCTTAATCACACCTAAAATTAAATAATGTCACCTACTACAAAGCTTCTCTCATCCAAAGTAGTCATGGAGCTTGCTGGACTGTTTTGTCCCATCTGGTCTCCAAGCACAGCACCAACACTGTGGTTTGGGCCATCTCCATCTCACTGGACACAATCACGAGAAGGGAGGACTTGTATTGTGATATGAAGGTAAACTGGGCACTGGGCAAACAGAAGCATCTTGTGATTCCCTAAGAAGAAGGGTGGGGGACTGGGTTCAACACTTTCAGGTGTATCACAGTGTGGGAATCCTTGTTTCATTAGATGCACTAGATGAGTCAGCTCTCTTTTGCAAGCTTATCAGTTTAAATCGCTATTTTCCAGCATCTCAGCAGGGTTTGCTCAATATGAAAACAGACTACACAGGGCATTAACTCGTCTGTCCTGGAGCTGTTCCAGCAAAATACAGAATTGCCAGTGTGTGAGAAAAAATCCCACCAGGAATACCACTCTATAAAAAAGGACTATATTGGGTGTTGGTCTATTGGGGTTTTTTTGTAATGAATGGGTTTGAGCCCAATACAAGCTGTCAGCAGCGCATTTTTTGCAAAGATCAGACCCTTCAAGAAAACATTTCAGGATACATTAAAGTTTAGACTGCTTTCTGTATCTGCCATGAGGGAACATTGCTTGACCCATCCATACTAACTCAAAATTCAGAAGCAAGTTTCCAAATGGATTCACCAATACTTTCACGCTTACTGAACACGCCTGGGCTGATGGGCAGGTTTGTATAAAAATAAAGGAACTTCTAATTTTTCACATAAAACTAGACAACAAAAACCGTGGGCTTATGCCCAAGATCCAAGTGACTACCAGTGTGTTATTAGTTAAACTGGCAACTTTGGCCGAAGTCATCGGTGAAGTCATTTGATTGAACTCTATTTCATTGTGCTCTAAGGTCAGACAATCAAAATACCTTGTATTTGTCAAAGGCTGAAAGTGCACTCATGGACATTTACCTTCAATGGCTTGCAATAACTTGTTATGGCACTGTCGAGTGGTCCTGCATCTGCGACCTGAGTTTGCTTTAAGATTTTGCAAACGTTTCAGCTGCTTACAATGGACCAAATCACTTACTATGGAAAGAGAAAGAGCATCTAGACATTTCACCAATAGAGAGGTCCATATAGGCCTGTCAACTCGTCAATGCATTTGAAGTCATGCTGTTCTACAGAGTAACAACAATTATTTAAGGTTTTAGTACTTTTCATTTGAAGTTTCATTTGAATGAATGCATTATTGTTGATTGCATTAACCAAAGAGAACAGCTTTAGTTAACGATTTCATATTCTGAATGCAGATTCACTCGGGGTTCCCAGGGGGTGCCACCCTGTTGTACCTCCACCAGAACTGCTCAATGCAACACGCAGTGTGGCTGCAGATGAGCAGTCATGCTGTCATTCAAATCACAGTAGGGTTGTCTCCCACCTCGTGTTGCACTGCTCCCAACAAGCAACCATGAACCCCAAGCCCTGTACCTCACTGCAGCCTTTGCAACACAGTCCTGATTTAAGAAGTGGGCAAGTTTCCACCCTCAGTCTGCTTGTGCAGGGCTATGCAATCACACCCCCATGGGCTTGTCTGCTCCTCGTTATATGACCACACTGCCATTTAAGTTTCCTTCTCCCAGGCCACAGCTCTGGGCCAGACGACATAGGGATGCTGGCAGTCCAAACAGCACAGGGACCAGCTGGGGAGGGAAACCAGTGCACTGACAGCATTAGCAGCTCCCATGTGGCTAGCCCTGCCCAATGCTGGCCCTCATAGCCAGCCAGGGACAACATACACTGGCACCAGGGGGTACCACTGACAACAGGACCCAAGGTCACCCATGCATCCTTCCTCTCTCACTCGCTCTTTCTTTTCCCCTCCAATTTTCAACACACATAAGGAACGAACATGACCTGGGCAGCATGCTTCTGGGATCTCACTACCCTACTCAGATGATAGAAAACATTAGGATTTTGGCACCTTGCCCAGCAACAGACCTTCAGTGAGTAATAAACCCCTTGTTTCCCTGCAAGACATCCAAACCACTTGTCTCTTATTGTCTTTTTGTGTTTTCCCCAAGTCATTTCAAAATAAAGACAGGTGCCAGAGTCTATTTCCTCTCACTTCTTAATCATTTTGCATTTATCATAGCATAGGCCAGTGCTATATTACATGAGTTGCCTATTTCCCCAAATAGGTATCCCATATCTGACGCTCAAATCAGGAGTCCCATGAACCCCACAGGGATGCTCTCACCCTGGAATTCCCCCGCCCTTTCTCAGGCTACTTCTACTTCATTATCTGTAAGAAGTCTCTCCCAGTTCCTTTCATGCTGGAGGAGAAAGGGATTTCTTCACATTTTAGTCCACTTGAACCAAGACCACACCATGAGGCACATTGCTAGGACATAGAATCATAGAATCATAGAACGGTTTGGGTTGGAAGGGACCTTAAAGATCATCTAGTTCCACCCCCCCTGCCACGGGCAGGGACACCTTGCACTAGACCAGGTTGCTCAAAGCCACATCCAGCCTGGCCTTGAAGACATCCAGGGATGGGGCATCCACAACATCTCTGGGCAACCTGTTCCAGTGCCTCACCACCCTCTCTGTGAAGAATTTCTTCCTGAAATAAAGGTATCATGTGATAAAGGTATTTTCAAGTGCGGGGGGAAAGGAGATATTTTCAGGCAGCGGAGGTAGCTCTGTAATGCTGTGACTACCAGCATGTCTCTGCATAATTTCATATGGAAAAACTTACACTGTCATGTAAGGGACCAATCCTGCCTCTGAGTGGCCTTCTGCCTTCTTGTTTGCACTGAAGACCTTTAGTATAAAACACCCGTGGACCATTACTTTACTGGAGCATTTGTCTGATGAGCTTTAGCCTCTCTACCAGCTCAAGCTGCTATTTCAAGGCTGAGACCTTGATTTGTTTGCCTACGAACAGGTGAACCGTGCTATTTCCAGCTTCCTACAGCATGTGTGGCAGCGGGACAACCATACCTTACTGGAGAGGCAGCCAGAGGCCATGCCAGGCACCCAGGGGTGTCTCAGATGGCACTAGGTGTTTGGGTTTAGGCAACTGTATCAGGTCTATAGCGTATATGGAGCAGGCATCTTGCCTAGGGTGGGAGGCAGAGTGCTGGCCTTGTGCTCAACTCAGGACCACTTCAGTTCAGAAAAATGAACCAGAGAAGTCCATCCTTCCTTTGGAAGGATGATAAAGTCCACTTTGGGGTGTCCAAGCCATGATCATGCCAGTGTGGCAAGAAGAACTACAGGTCCAAGAGCCCCCATTTGATGGAATGTGGCCTGAAATCTTGGCACACATGGTTCATCAAAAAATACAGCAGAAAGGTGCTGGGCTTGGAGCTTTAGGTTGATACAGCAGCCTCCGCTTCAGTTTATCTCACTAGTGGGTTTACTTCAAAGACACTGATGCTATTTTAGACTGTTGCCTTATATTTATTTCTCCTTTTTATCTGTGAGATGAGTTAAAAAATGCCATATGCCTGTTTTTATATTCCTTGGGCTTCGCCCCCACATACACCCCATACACACACAGAGAGTTTCCAGTTGACTAAGGAATGCTAAACATTTATCTGTGGCTCAGCACAGCCACTGGTATACCAATGCATACATCCAGTGTGGGTGTACTGAGAGATATAGATGCCATATGGAAACCACATCTGACACACAGCTTGGGACAAATGGGAGAGAAATCTGTGCTACTCACACTCTCCATGCAAAGAACTTTTTCTGAAAATCATTGTTTGATTTGGCTTTGGCTTTATATCTCTCTGATACACCAAAGCACAGATGCCAACTTGTTATCCAAATGGAGCTGGAGGGAAAGGTGGGTCCTGGCTGTGGCATGGAGGGAGAATTGGTCACCCTCAGCTTCCTCCACTCAGATTTGCAAACGGGCTGGACCAAGCCTAAGGAGGCAGCTGTGCTACGCCCACCCACCGACTGGCAGCTCCACATCAAGCTGGCTGCTGTCCTTCCTCCCAGAGCTCCCTCCCTTTCGGGGGACAATATACGTTTCACCTTCTAAATTCTGGATTTCTAGATACTTTATACAGCCAAATGATAACTGATAGGCAAAAAAGGAGAATCAAGCAGGGCAAGCAGTTTAAGGTGGGTTGAGAAAAAAGATAAGTTAGAAATAGGATCTAATTATAGGGATGTTATGGTGATTAGGGTCATCTGAGTAGGTAGATGGATTTGCAAATCCAGGAAGTTTTGCTTCAGCAGTAACAATTTCTTTCCCCTGCATCATGCCTCTGCTCAGAGCTGCACAACACTCGGAGCACCTAGAGGTAGCTGACCTTGGCCGTTCCCTGCTGCTCATGTCAAGCAGGGTTGTACCAGCACGGATGCAACTTGTTCAGATGCTCGGGGCAGGCTCAGCCCCCAGCAGCGCTCAGGCAGCCTGAAGGGATGCTGCTTTTCCAGGGGTGGGGAGGAGAAGAGACGTGATTTATGAAGGAGTCTGGCAGTGATCCATGGAGAGGTTTGCGAGTGGGAGGCTCTATCTCCCACTCTCTATGCAAAGAGACTCATACTGCTGTCAGTGGAAGTCTGGCTGAACAAAGACCCAAGGGCTGGGCTGGCAGAAGGAACATGTTGTTCTGCAGTGTGAAATGAATGCAGAGCTGAAAAGTTGGTTTCGGGTGGAACTGGGGTGGTCGTGCCTCTTGGTGGGTGTGGGAGGTACAGGCAGCAGCGCTTCCCTCAAGTTCTGCAAGACCAAAGCTGCAAAGGAAGCGAGCTGGGCAAATTCGTTTGTTTAACCCCTAAAATTCAGCTTCTAGCTGGCTGTGGCTGCTTGTAAATCATCTCAGCTGGAGTGAATAATGACAAAATGTCACAGGTTTTTTGTCTCCTCACAGGCAAAGCTGTTTCCAGTACTTACAAACTGCTGTGGGGTGGTGGGTGGTCACAGTTCTTGGCATTTCTCAGATTAACATTTCTCTCAACAACCATTATTCCTAGTCAATCCAATCTGACCGGAAAACCCTAACACCAACACAGTCCATCTAAAGGAGATGGAGAAAGAGGCCAGGAGACAGAGGCAGTCCAAGTTACTGACACATGGAGAGGAACTAAGTCTTACAAAACAAGAGCCAAGGAACGTGCCTGTTCTCCTTCTCCTTCAAGCAACTGCACAGCAAGGTGCTGGCTGTAAAAACAAATACAACATTACAATGCAGAGGCAGGAAAAAACCAAATCCCAATCACACAGAGGCAGAGAAGAAAAAAATTAATCAAGTAATGCCAAACCTAATAATAACATAGTCCTCACCATCAGCCTCCCCAAAAGAGAGGAAAGGAAAACAAAGGCGCTGAAACACTAAACACAGGAATTAATGGAAAATATCAAAAAAATGTAAGAATAACAAGGAGTGCAAGACTGCACACTGGCCTCCACTTCCCTTTTCTCCCTTATGCAACAGAGAGGCAAAGCAGGCACCATTCCCCAGTCATTGTATTTCTGGAGTTAGTAGATTGGAAAATTTCTTGTAAGCTGTTTGAACCAAGATAGCTAAATGTTACTGTTGTGAGTAGTCTTGATTTCATATAGTCATTCTACTGAATTTGGCATGAGATCAACGTGATTGTATTTTGAACCCTGCTCTGAGCCCTTATACTGAATTTAACTTAGCAGTGTAGGCAATCCCCTAGCCAAGGGGTGGTTGCTTAGACAGAAAGGGATCTTACAAAAAAATAAAAGACTCAGGGTCTCCTGGAGGGAAGCATCCCGTCCTGCCTTGCTGATGTCAGTGTTTCCTACAACCTCAGTTTGTTTGCCGTACCAGCCAGGGCTTGGAGCAAAAGAGAGAGCAAGCCAGGCCAGCAGTCTATTTGCACCCAGAGGTGTCTGCAGGAAGAAGCACAGGATTGTTCTGGGATTTTGGCTGTCTCACATTGGACAAGCAGTGGCTTAAGACAGGCAGTGCTGGAAAAGGGAGCCATGATAGGAGACATGAACGCTTTGACCTCATGTGCTCTCAGGGAAAAGCCTGATGTAGAGCATGTCCCTTCCTGCTCCTGGATGGCATCCTCCAGCCAGGTGTGAGTACAGGCGCCCGCCACCTTCTGCAAAGCTGATCTGTCAAGGCAGCTGCGTTTCATCCCACCCAGCATGGTGCCCAGGCTCAGGGCAACAGCTTGCCATGTCTTTGGCACAGCCCTGCCTGAGAGATGGGATTGATTTCACCTAACTGTAAACCTCTACAGAGATGTTTCCAGCTGAAACAGTCACCCAGGGTCTTCCCTTGGTATGCACTGCAGAGAAACAAGCCTTTCCAAGGTGAGATTCACTTCACTTTAAAGGAGGTGTCTAAAATAGGTCAAGTGAGTCAGTCTCAACAAGCACCAGTTGTTCTCCATTGCCTATTAATGGAGCGTAGGTGTCTAATTCAGGTGAAGGTATATGGTTATATGAGATTAATTCCATCCCTGATGACCTTCAGTGAGTCTCCAGTTTCATCTGCAGGCCAGCAATGATGACACCTAACCTGCTCTGATACATCTTCTCCAAGTGCAATGCTATATAAATAGTGAGTTTTGATTATTAACATTATTGTCCTTTAAGAAAATAGTAGAAGTCTCTCCTGCTTCATAGTGAGGTTTTTTTTGTTGTTGTTGGTTGTGGTGTTTTGTTTTGGTTTTTTTTAACTGCATTTATTTTAGCTCCTTAATTTCCTGTGTACATATTCAGGGAATGTATTTATTTATATTTAATTTATTTGCATGGATCAAAGGAAGAGAGAGAAAGAAAGCTAAGTCTCCTCAAGCAATAAGACCCACAGCTCATATTTGCCTTTCCTTCTAGCTCCCAAGCCTCTTGCCATGGCCCTTTTTCCAACCTCAGCCACTCCACAACCCTACCATCCTTTTAGGCATGCATTGATTCCTCCTGAATCTCCCCTTTCCTTTTCAATCCCTTCCCACTGGCTATCCAGGCCCACTAAGCCCAAGTTTCCCCACCCAGCCCTCTATCTCTCCCAAAGCTTATCTCTGCTCCCCCATTGCAACAATATTGAGACTACAAGAGAAATACAATCACTACTTCCCATATCTGTGTTTGGACATGGACACGGCAAGGGAGGCAGCAGTCAGTCGGGGGGGGAGGATGCCCTGTTCACCCCGTCACTCCCCTCAGCACAACTAGGCAGAATGGGGCAAAGCCTTTATGGGTGTAAGTCACAAAGTCTTGCTGCGTCAGCTATTTATAGAATGATGAGAGTTTTGTAATCATCGACAGATTTCCATACGGATACAAAGGTACATCCCTAATGCAAGACACTGTCTTGCCAAATTTTGAATCCATGCCACAGCACAGGGGAAGCAACTGTTCTCAGAGAAAAGGCCAACAGGGCTTTTTAATACTGATCAAATAGTATTGATTAAATAATATTTATTTCCCCAGTGTTCCGCTTGGAAATAGATGAGTCTGGGTTTTTCCCTTCCTCACATGCCTTCACATCAAGGTACAACACCTGAGGCAGGTGAGAAAATTCTGACATGGTTATGAGGGCTCTCTTCAGCAGCTTCTGTAATACTAGGGCTGTTCACACTGCTGTTCACAACTAATAAAACACAGCATAGCATTGTTTACTCACAAACTTAATTCAGCTTCAAAGCTCAGATGACTGCTTCTAAAACTTTCTACCCCTGCTTTCCAACAGACAAGTTCTGCTTTCACAATGAGATGGACTTTACAGCCAACCACACCAAATCTTACATAAACAAGGTCAAAAAATTACCCACAGTGGGTCTTTATCTGATTTATTCCTGGCCCAGATTCAGTAGATGTGAGTAAGCTGAAACACCAAGTCCACACAACCCACATTTTGGGGAAGTTCAGCTCAGTACCCACGCATCATGACTTGCAGCATGCCTTTTTCACAGAAGCCACAGTAATGGTCCTAAAACTTGTCAAGAGTGCAAGGATGACATGAAGGAGAAGACTTTGAAAAGCTAGGGGGATGTCCTCATGTATTTTTGAGGAGAACTTGTTGTATGTGAGTATGTGAACCTGCTCCCTCTGTTCAGGTGCTCTAATCTGGTCCAGTTTCTGTTCACTTCCCACACCTACGAAACCCTAAACACAGTGTCTTATCAGCCGTTTTTCTCACACAGCATCACAGAGCCAGTCATTAAGTTTCTCCAAAGCAAGGTCACCCCTGTCTGCATTCTTCTGAGTGTCCAACCTATACTAATAGTTGGGGATCCACAGTTTCTTCACAGTCCTTCATTATTCCCTCTGCTGACCTAACCTCAACATTCCTTGTTGCTTTTTAAACACAACCTATCTTCCCCACCACAGACATGCAAAAGGGAGAGCTTCTTTCCATTATACCTCAGTCTTACAGATATACAAAGACTGTTACCATCCTCTCCACCCTCCAACACTCTTTTCTTTCCATTAAACCACCCTTGTCATTCAGTTCTTAACAGCACACGATTTCTAGACCATTGACCACTGACAGGGCTCTCTTCTGAGTTCCCTTCTACTGGTCCACTTTTGTCTTGAAACTCAGCCTCCAAAACCAGATATATGTCATACCTGAGGATGCAGTAGCAGTGGGCAGGATGGAAAACAGATGGAGTGTGTCAGACCAGACTTGTCTATGCACATCAGAGAGTGGCACCATGTCTACTTCATAGCACGTGCCTTGCCATGAGGTCTGGGCTGTTACCATGAGCCCTACAGTTCTGCCAAGGCTATGTAGCAGAAATCAAGTTATAATTTTAACCAAGGTGCTTGGCTCAGCCTGCCCAGATGGTGAGAGTAGAAGATATGCCCTTCAGGAGGGAATGAAGGAGGGTGGCCAGAGTGCACCCTGGATCACCATCACAAGGAGATGGCTAAGAGACTCCAAGGTGTGACTTGTAAATAAATAGTTGGAGGACATTAGGTTTCTGTTCACATCATGTAGAATGAGTGCCTTGCAGAGAGGACACCCATCAGAACTCCCCTGGGAGCCGGTAAACCCCACTCAATGGTACTAGTCAGGATCCTGCATCTGGATCACAAACTGTAGAAGGACAGCTTGCCAAGGTGGTTTTTTCAGGGCATCTGTGTACTTGGCGTGGCTACCCCTTCCAGTTTTCCACAGGCTTTGAGCCTTTCCTCACACCATCCTCATCTCAAACCACAAGGCCTGGAATACCTCTGCTTCAGCTTATATAATGCTTCTAAATTGGCTTTCTCTCCGAATCACACACAAAACCTTTTGTCTTAGAGCAAAACACTCTTCCCAAGCAAGGAGGAACCAGAGCAGGCACCAGGCTGGGGACCGGACTCCCAGTGCTCAGCGAAGGGCAGCCCCATGCAGCAGCATCCCCTGTGTGCAGGGGTGTAGCGACGTGAATGAGCGGAAGCGGCTTTTCCCAAAACACCTGCTGCTCACCCAAACTCCCCCGCCTCAACCTCAGCATGCATATAAATTGTTGCAACTATGTCAGGAGACCAGGAATGCATCATGGAAACCTTTCCCTTGTAACCATAGCTGGGTGTAACGTTTGCAAGTGTTAAGGGCTTATGTTTGTGCAACAGCGCTTCTGTACACTGTGTTCCACCTGGACCGCGGGAAGAGGAGTTCACCGTGACCCCGTCACAGCATCATATTTAGGCACAGTCACACTCTCCTGCCATGAAGGAGGTGAGGGAGGGAGTGGGGAGCTGAAAGCTCCAGTTTAGCGCCAGCTGAAGCAGTAAGTTGAAGTGACAAAATTCAGGTTTCCACCCACTTTGTTCTAAATTTGACATTTTGCTGCTACCATTTCCCACAGTTTATCTCGGGAAAATGATGTACATTCAGGAATAGCAGTGTGAAACCAGTCCATAAAAGTCTACTTGAAGAAATTAAGTAATTTTATTGATGAATGTGGCAAGCAGCATGCAGGCAGTTCAGAGGGCACATTGGTAAGAGTGACCTGGGCTGCCAGGGCACTGTAGAGGTTGGTGCAGCGGGACGGAACGCATAGTGACTGTCAGGTTGTGAACAGAAACACTCAGAACCACCTCAAATACCTTTGTTCATGGGGGAATCTGGCATTATTCCAATAAGTACCGGATAAACTCTACCTAAGTAAGGGATAGATATACCTCTATTTAATCTCCACTTAAGCAGAGATAGAGAATGCTTTTATTAGATCAGCTGTCTCTTACGTGTAGCTACTACATGGCACATGGCAAAACAAATGGAGGTGAGAGCAGGCAGCAAACAAGGCTGATCACTTACCTACCATTTGTCAGTATTGTGAGACTCTCACATTGTTCTTAAAACAGTCAAAATACACTGGCAGAGCAGCGGGGAGTTAATGAAACTAATGAAAAACTGCACAGATGGAGTGACCTGCAGCTGGGTGTTGTGTTGGAGTTTGGGACCGGGACGTGCACTGTAGCCCAAGGGTCCTGGAAGAGCTATGGGGAGGTCTTCCTCAACCCGTGGTAGAGATGCTCCTCACTGTGAAACAGCTCGGTGCTCCATGGGAGGAAACAGGGATCAGGGAATGACCCTACAGACCAGAGCATTTAAGCAGGGGTGGAGGGATCCAGACAGCCTTCGCTCTTCAAGTTAATCACACCATGCAAGGTGGAACAGCCTGAACATGATTGGAAAGAAGCCATCCCAAAATTCTCAATGATCTGGTGACTGGAGGAACATTCAGGTCCCATAAGAAAGCAGAGGGAACAATAAACACAGCTACCAGAGGAAGAGCG
>NW_010268877.1:31315-65689 GCF_000690775.1 Eurypyga helias
ACATTGCTCCCCCCATCAGTTTGTGTATCTCCTAAGGGAATGTTTTCCACCACATCTGTTCCACTAATTTAAGTCAAATTTACAAAATACTGGAGTCAGCTCAAAACCGCATTTCTCAATTGTCAAATTATTGGGGGAAAAAAAAAAAATTGGGGAGAGGAAGGGAGAGGGAATGTCCAGTCCCAACTTGCAGCTCTTGGAAACAGATGGAGCTGAAGAAGACTTCAGAGAGAAGAATCAGACTCTTCTCCTGCTTGTGAGGAGATCAGGGAAGTGGAGGCATTTTAGCAGTGTCCTACTGCTGTTCCTTCATGTGACAGCAAAGACAAGAGCTTGTGGTTCCTCTGCTCTGCTGCAGGTCCAGCTGCAAAGGTGAGTGATGCTGGACACATCTGCCCAGGCTCCATCAGTGCCACCACACTGAATGGTTGTGTGAAACCATTTCCAATCCTTGTCAGAAGGAAGAATAGCTTGGAGTTTTGCCCTCCACTTGGCACTTATCCCGGTAGTTTTTAAGGTAAATATGTCACCCCAGTTGCAAAAAACATCATAATAAGAGTTTGTTACAGGCTTATAGATTTTGCCAAACAAAGTCTAAGAAAGATGACAATATTTTGTAGCAGAAATCAGAATTCATTGTTTGTCTAAATAATACCCCATGCAGTGGGGACCCAACCTATCTGGGCCCACCAGATGCTCTGAAAATAAAATAAGATACTTAAAATAATAATAATATATTTCAGTAAAGCTACCAGTGCTAATGGTTATACTGCTATTACATCAATATTCTTATTGATTGTTACTACCAATAATTATAAGGGTAAAATAATAATAAGCACAAAAGAAATAAAACTGACTTTAAAAAATGGACATTCCTGAAATCTCTTGTACTTTGTGACGAAATTCAGGAAACAGTCACATCATCTTTATTTGCTGAACAAATCGATGTTAGCCCTTGAAGGAGCAGCTCCTTTCCTAACAGGTCATCAGAGATGCTGACAAAAGTCACCTTTCACACCAAGCATTAATATATTTGTAATAGTGCCAAAAGACAGTATCTGGATAGACAGCTTTAAACCTATCCTTATACTACAATTTTGCTGAAAATAAATCAAAACTGTCTCCTTTGGTAACTAAAAACAGGCACTCTCAAGGGTTTAAAAATCTAGCATTGACCTAGACAGTCCAAACGCAAGAAAAAGTCAATACTGAGAGGGGCCCAAAGCAAAACCTCAGACCTGAATAGCTCTGGTTTTAGGGAAGTTCTAAGTCTGGTTCATATGGATGTTTCACATAAGAGAGAGGTGCTCTCTGAGCTTCCTTTGTCCTGAGGACTTTCACAACCCCACCAACGGTGACGTGCAGGCTGCACCTATAGAACAGGGAACTTTCCCAGGCACAGAAACTCAGTCACCTACATCACAAGGATGGTTCCTGGTGTGCTTTTGGCTCTCAGCCACCAACCCCCAGGACTGGCTCTGGAGCTGCCTGTGTTGTGGAGGTCCCTGAGCAGTGCTGCTTCTGGGGGTGGCCTTGCATGGAAGGCACCTGTGTGCCCCTACCTGTCTGCCATTGCAGATACAAGCTCCATGTTGGGAAGAACTCAGCTCTTTTCATCATTTGCAGCCCCAATACTCACTTCAGCCTCCATCTCCTGTTGTTGTTGTTGTTGCTGTTGCTGTTTCTTTGGAGGAGCGCGGGAGATGTCACCACCCATGTATGAAAAGCAAACTCACTTCATGTTACATTAGTAGCCTATTGACATGGAACAGCACAGTAAGCTTTCTTGCTGATAAATAAAAATGATTAGCCTAACTGGTTGTTGTATATTCATCATTCTTGATACCAGGCAAACATTCTGCTTGTCAAGCAGGCAATATCTGATACATCTGCCCTGTTGTTTATCTCTCAGACTACACCAACAACTCAAGCACCCCATCCTTGTCTTCCTTCTTTGCCCACACTCTCAAAAGACCTGATTGAATGCATGGTCATATTTGCATATTTTTAATGTATTTTTTTTAACTCCAACAATACTAGGTTAATAGTGGACTTCTGAAAGCTTATAAAAACCGAAGCTCATACTTAGTACCATTATTAATTCCAACCATTCGCTACCTGCTAATATAATAAACACTTGCTTAGGGCTATATGCAGACTACCTAAAATAGTACATAACACTCCAGTTTCAGAGCCAAAGCTCAGGGGAGCAGGAGCAGTTTGGGTTGGCTCCCCACACACCCTTTGGAGATAAATAGTCACAGTATCCACAATAGGCACTTTATAAGTACCAGTTAGAAAACACAGCCCCTACATCTCTGTTGGCTGGATAAAAAGCCAGCTCTTCAGCCCTGGATAGCAAGCAGCTTGTTCAACTCTCAGTTCCCCTGAACTTAAGGTGTGTAACTGGCATGTAAGCATAGTTCATGTGAGGCTCTCTCAAAGGCAGATAGGATACCGCTTGAAGGGCCATATTCAGATAAAGTGGATGTCGTGGTTTAACCCCCATCTGGCAGCTAAGCACCACACAGCCACTCACTCACTCCCCCTGTTCCTCTCAGCAAGATGGGGAGAAGAGAATTGGAAGGGTAAAATTGAGAAGATTTGTAGGTTGAGATAAGAACAGTTTAATAATTGAAATAAAACATAATAGCAACATTAATACTACTACTAACAATATTTATTAAAAAATTAATTAAAAGGAAAATAACAATGAGACATTAAAAAAAAAAAAGAGAGAGAAAGACAAGTGATGCAAGTGAAAATAATTGCTCACCTCCAACTGACCGATCCCCAGCCAGTCCTCGAGCAGCAGCCCTCTGGCCAACTTTCCCCCTAGTTTACTGCTGAGCATGACATTATGTGGCATAGAATATCCCTTTAGTCTGTTGGGGTCAGCTGTCCTGGTTGTGTCCTCTCCCAATTTCTTGTGCACCCCCAGCCTCCTCACTGGTGGGGTGGTGGGAGGGGTAGAAAAAGCCTTGAGCCTGTGTAAGCACTGCTCAGCACTAACTAAAACATCCCTGTGTTACCAACACTGTTTTCAGCACAAATCCAAAATGCAGCCCCATAGTAGCTACCATGAAGAAAATTAATGCTACCCCAGCCAAAACCAGCACAGCAGAATTTTAGCTAAGTTTGTATCTAGAATAAATAAAGTCTGACAGGCACTTAAAAAACCTTTTCAGAGCAATTTAGAGAGTTTACTCAAGGTGCTGGGTGCCATCTCGCTATGTTATTAGCATAGATTCAGAAGAAAAATTTTTCTTATATGATCATGACCATTTCTGCCCAATTAAACTATTTTCTGCACATCTAAAAATAAATCAACCATGCCTCTGATCCCAGTTCTTAGATTTTACAATTGACAAAGACAAAATTGTGGCTCTTCATACTTCCAACGAGACATAATATATTTTCTTTTGGAACTATTAAAAACAAAAAGAGCAACTGATATATCAGCCTTAAAAGAAGGCTGGTTTATGCCTTAATTACTTTAGCAACAGCTAGAAAGAACACATGCAAAAATAAAGAAGACCACCTGAGTCTTACTTGGAACTGGGTCTCAGCCTCCCACAATAGATACAATGCCATACACTTTGTCCTGGGATCATTAGTTTTCATAATTATTCCCTTAAAATTGCCACAAGACACCCCAGCCTAAACATGGAAAGAGAGAGACAGAGTAGAGCGCTGACATTTTCAGGTGATGAACAGACAACCAGTTGTGCCAGTCCAAAAGCAGCAGAGTGGGCAGGAATAGAGTAGACAGGGTTGTGGGACCAAGTGGAGGCATATGGACTCTGCCTGCTCCCCGCAGTGGGGAGGGTCTGGGTTATCAGGGCAGGAGGAACAGCACTGCAATTGGCTGGGCTTTTGCATTTCAGAAGTAGCAACTCTAATGCTATGTGATTCTTCACTGGCCATGTAGCCCCTACCTCCAACACAGCTGGTTTCTGCAAGAAGAAAACATGCAGATGTGCATCTCTTTGGCTGAGCTCATGTCAGGCAGCTGTTCTGCACAGCCTCTACACTACACCAGGATCCTGGGCCCTTGCTTATAGCTCTCCCAGATGGGTACAAATCACAAGGAATCTAGAGAGTCTGAGTAACATTGGAACCCATGCATGGTAAGAAATCCTCCCTCCTCAAGCAAAAGGAGGATGGATTTTTTTACTTCACCTGCAGTTTTGACTTCAAAAAGCCCTGCCCTTTCCTTCGCGAAACGAAGTAACGTTTGTTACGGTAACGAATGTTCCCGTGTCTTGATGACTGGAATGATCAAGATTGAAAGACAGAAACTGAAAGTGTGTAGAAAAAGAGGAAGGGCAACTATAAGTCAGAGAATGACAAAAAGAGCCTGAGACTGGAGAAAGAGTTGGGGAGACCCTCTTACTTCCCACGACTGACTGTGAAATGGATGGCTGAGGGAAAGGCAGTGGACTACCTGACAAAGAGCCATGTTGCACATGAGAACTGGGCCTAACTGGGCAGATTCACACTGGACAGATCACTAACACTCGACAAGCAGCCCCAGAAGGAGACCAGCCCATGGAGCTAATCTGGAAGGATGACCAGGAGCACAAGTAAAGATGAGGAATGATGAAAGGCAAGAATGCAGCAGCAAAGAGAAACTGATGGTGAAACAAAAGTGCTACTGTGCCAAGGGGGAATGACTGGTTCCAGTCAAAACCTACTGGGGAATTTGCAGTGAGAAGTCACTGGAGGACCTGCTGAATGAGGAAACAGCAACTTGAGATAGGAGAACTGAAGATGAGAGCATGAAGCTGGCTGGACGTGGAGAAAAGGATTGGAACAAGCAACCAGATTTGGCACAGGACAAGGCAGAAGGATATGTTGATCATTCACACTGAAGTAAGCAGTGCTTCTGAACCCTCCTTCAGGAAGTTGGACTGTGCCAGGAGATAGACATAGGAAATTATGATTAAGTTAAAAATCCATAAGGAGCCTTCACTCTTGGTCTACTTTGAAGAGCTGAATTTTGCAGCCTTAGAGTTACTGGAACATGCTTTGTGTGCACGTACATTTGTATTTTATAGCACATGATGTGTTTAGTCTATTCTATGCCAGAACCTCAAAACCAGGGCTTTCCTTCTTTGTGATTTACCACTTCTGACTCTTTGGTTGGAAAAGTTGATTGGCCTGTCTTGTTTCTGCTCCACATTACAGTACCTAATCTCACGTTTCATCAGTTGTCAGACAAGGCTTGTCAGGGCTGTCTCATCTCCATTACCTGTCCCCCATCCTAATTTTTCAATCTTACTGCTCCACCAGTTTCTCCTTTCTGTGGGAGGAGACCTTACATCACCTCTAGAGGACTGGCTTATTTTTACTTACATTTAATTTCATTATGCTATGTTTTCCACATATTTTAAACACTGATGTATCTCTTGCTTGTTGTTTTTCTTTCTCAGTGAGGCTCAGATCATCAGTTTTGTTTCCTCTGGAGATGTCATCTTCAGCCACAAGCCACAATTCAGCAATCCTTAGCAGGCCACTCCTTAGGGATGCAGGTCTCAGAGACCACTAGATAGCCAGGTACTCATGCCAGGAACTGGCAGGAGATCTGACCTGACAGCAGTACTAAGAAGAAGACAGTAGTACATACAGTCCCAGCTTACAGTCCTGCTCCACATGAAAGACTAAGCTCTTTGCACAGCACCCAGTGGTGTGCAGACACATCCCAGCCTGGGCAGAGCACTTTCCCTGGGGCTCCAGGCAATTCCACACAGCTCTGGATTAGGGGTAGCCAAGCAGCCTCAGTTTTGCCACCAAAACAGTCATGGGATAACAGCCTTTTCTTCTCTCCTGCCTATTCCAGTGGAAGCCCTGTTCTTACCATTCTTTACATGCCATCTCTGCAAGCACGGACCCCCAACCCATGCATAATAGGATTTCTGATTCTCTCATTCCCTAAAGCCTCCTGCTCAACCTACAGCCCCAGTCCTCCAATTCCTGTTTCCCACCTCCTCCACAGGAGCACTGACTGCCAACCTCTTTCATACTCCATGTCCACAGCCCCTTTTCCTTATTTTCCAAGCCCATCCCTCTCCTACATCCTCAGCTGAAAGACTCCAGCATTAGCTGAATTCCTCCCCAAAGAGCTCCAGAGATGGCTGTAGAACAGATGGAGTAACCAAACCTGCCACCTTACACAAGACCAAGTTAGCATGTGTGAACTGATCCTTGATCAGCTGTAATAACTCCTTCGCTCACCCGCATCATTGCTGCACAAGAATTTCTTCTCCACCACTATCCTAATGTTGCTAAAGTCCATGCAGTCCCAAGAGAGTAGGCAGGAGCATCAGATATCTCCTGGCCACCCCAAAACTAAGACATATGGAGAGAATCACTGATGAATTTTGAGATGTCTCGTGACAGGTGCTTTTGGCTCTGGTTGTCTGGAACGAGGAGGAAGAGTTGGAGAGGGTCTCAGATGGATAGTTTTCTAGGGGAGATTTTAATATGCCTAGCCATGAATCATTCTTGTCTATGCTGACCACAGAGCATTACATCTGTTGTTTTTATGGTCAAAAAAGTAAAAAAAGAAAATGACTAATACATCCTTATATAGACAAGCCACTTGAGTCAAGCCTAAAGCAGAACCTGCTAATTGGACAAAACCATGGTTCATAATAGCATTTTAACATTTCTCCTGCTTAATGTTTGTGTTTTGGTGAGTTACTCAAGGGTGTTAACCTAGAAGTGGTCACCACAAGGGTTTGAAGTTACAGTAACACCCCATTAAGCAGAACATGGCAAATTCACTTCACACCTGGCTTGCCAGTGGTAGCATTTCACACTCCAAAGGCTGCCAGCCAAGCCAAACAGCAGCACAGGGATCCATGAAATGACTGACAGTTTTAAAGCAGGAAAGCAGACAACATTCTTCCACCTCTTGAAGAAAGCATGGAGGAAGTCAGTCAAAGACTGAATCAACCATGTCCATATCTGTGGGTCTTGCACAGGTCTCTTCTGCCAGCACCCATTGCACAGCTACCTGCACACACATCTTCCATGGTGGGCAAAGCTGCCCAGTGCACATGGCAAGAACAGTGGGGAGCAAGTCTTCATGCACCGTCTGGACCTCAGCACATAGATTCAAATCCCAGCAGTGGCTGACTCTGAGGTGATAAAAACATGTGATACAAGCACACAAAACATTGAAACTGCAGCAATAGATCAAGTCAAAATGCTGGTTTCTAGGACTCAGCCTCACATTTCATTGCTCTCACTGAGTTAGAGCCTGTGAGGTTTCAATTGTGCCTTGGGAAATGCTTCTGTGAAACTGGAACATCCCTCATGGCTGGGTTTGTAGTTTCCAGTCCTCTTTGCCCTTATTCCCTACTGATACACTCAATAAATTACACCACTACTGCTTCAAATCTCCTCTGCTACTGTTTGACCAGGAAAAAAAAATGTTTCTGTATTCCCGTGGTTCCCCAGGCTTAGCTCCCAAGCTTCCTCTGAAATAATGCCAGCTGCTTTACATAGGTGCTATTCATGTTTTTATTTATGTAGCAAAATTTATTTAACCTACAGGGTGGGGTTTGCTTCTTGTCCACCGAAGAGTGCCGCCTTCAAACATGCAAACTTGATCTGTTTTGCCGCATCCAAAATAGAAACATTGCTCTAACAGTAATTAGATCAGAGTTTAAAAGGATCAGATCCTCATTAAGGCTTTTCCTCAAAGACTTTACAAGCTTAGAGCTTGAAGCTAATCTTCGGTGTCAGCTGAAAGGGAAGCCGAGGGGGTTGAAAGAGGGGAAAAACAACCGTAACTTGCATTGGTTGCTGTTTGTGAAAAGAAACAAGGGTTTAGTGCTGCAAATGGTTAAATCTATAAGATCCTTGAGGGAGAACCACAGCCTTGAGACTCTCTTAAATATCCCTGCTTTCAGCAAGACTTCAGTGTATTGTAAAGCAAAAGCTGAACCACTGAGTGCCTTGACTTTCCCACCCTCCCTCTCCCCCCAAAGCAGCTGCAACGGCAGGCAGCCACATTGAGCATGTGGAATATCTTTGGAGGAAAAATCCATAAGGAAGGTGCTGAACCAGCCAGTCTTCCCCTGGCTTGCCTTAATTCAGTCTTCCAGAAGCTCCATCCTCTCTTTTTTCTCTCTGTTTAGTCTTGCCTCTTTCTCCCCTTCTTCCTGCCACATTGGTGACCCTTCTTCCACACCTAGTTTCTAAATAGCACAGATGAATCACGAAATAACCTGGTGAGTTAGCAAGGTTTTTATCGCCCATGCTTTATAGATAGAAAATGGAGGGACAGAAATATTAGGTAACTGACCTAATCAGCTATAAGAACTGAGTGGCAGGGCACAGACCCAACCTACAAAACCATCTTTCCTGTCTCTATCCATCCATTCACACACAACCCTTGCACAATGTGTTTCTTGGTTACTTTTCTGTCCTTGCAAACAACTTTTTTCCTTGTGTCCTGTCTAAATCTTCAGTTTCATTGCCCCTCCATTTCATAATGTTCTTTTTTCCTTTTAGATCTTCTGTTACAGTCCTCATTCCCATAGGTCCTTATTGGTACCTCAAAGCATTCTCTTCCCAGGGTACAGCAGATTTTCTTTGTGTCAAAGCTTTGCCCACCCCAGGAAAGCCTTACACTCAAAAGATATGAGAGGCAGCAAGAAACCTAATAGACACTGACAGTTTTGTTTCAAACTATAGAGATGGGTTTAAGATAGAACTGATTCATAGGTCCTAGGATTTAATATGGAAGATGGAGGAAGTAATCCAATTGTTCTAAGCCTTAAATGTGGCCCAGTTCTGCTTGCTAATTAAAAGCAATAATTATGCATAACCTATACAACCATTTGATTTCATTTTAATGGCCTTTGCAAATTGCATTACTGGATCATTTGTTTACAAGGGCAACAGATTGTAAAACAAATCTATCACCTCTTACCCCAGTTATCACATTGATTACAACGAGTTGTGCAGGATATAAAACTGAGGGGAAACACATCCATATATTTAAGAATGCTGAACTTCAGATTTCTAACATATAAAAAGAAGATCATTTTCCTCTTTAATAGCCAAGATGCTTCTGGTCTAAATCTTGCAGTATTAAGAACTGTATTTGTAAGAGATAAATGATGTCAAAAAGCTGCTACACAAATTATGAACTGATTATAAAGATTCATGAGACAAAATGCAGTTTATAATTAGGGGTCACTGGTCTAATATGAAACCAGGATCAGAATACCCTGATCATGAGCCACTGAGTACATATGGTGTTATGCCTTGGCTCACCTCTTGACACTCCTCAGAGAAGAGGGAAACAACTAAATTTGTGTGTGTGTGTTGCAACAATGCTTCTTCCATTTATTAAGATGGGTTATCCACTTCATGCTAAACCCTGACATCTTTTTAGTCACTAATTAGCTAAATTCCCATCGGACCTGCTGCTACACAGTTGTGAGATTTGTGTAGTCAGTTAGGTCTGGCCTAATCACTGCGGTCTCATTGTGCAATCAGTCCTCAAAGGTATAAAAGTACATAAAGGGATAAAAAAGAAAGAAAAAGAAAAAAGCAAAACCAAACCACAGAGTGTTACCTCACATTGATATCAGTGAGTCAATGGGAGGTCTGAATAAAGACTGGGTAAGACCCGAGGAACAAACCTGATAAATCAGCACAACACAGATGACATATTGTCAGTCTATAGAAATGATTTTCAATAAAATAAAAAGAGGGTCACCAACATGCAGAGAGAAATATTTTAAGTGCCTCCAATTTGAACAGAAATAAAAACTAAAAAGAAATTATGCATTCTGTACAGAAAGCCAAGGATCTCAGATTTCAAAGTGAAACAACAACCACAGTGAAGGATTCTCTAGTTCAGTGGTCCTCATAATAGAGGAGGGGAAAGAAGAGCAAACTATCCAGACTTCACCCCCACCTCTTTTTCTTTCTCTCTCACAGCTCCCTGAGTATCATGAGGATTAGCTGAGCCATGGGAAGCTGGAGGCAAGCAGGGTGTGGATGTTCCAGCCAGCGCATGGACTAGTCCCATCTCCCACCCTCCCGTGGGATCTAGGGCCAGGCCCACGTAGGGATTTTCCAGAACAGGAATTTAAGAATCACTGCAGGGAGAGAAGGCAGTGTGAGTAGATACTACTGATTGCTAAACTCAGGGAAAGGTAGAAAGTTTAGAGGGGAGGTTAGCAAGGCAGAGTTCAGATTATGTAGTTGGGAAAATGGGTCCTGGAGAGGAGGTCAGAGGAAGGAGGACAAATTATTGAAATGGAAATTATTACCCAATTGAATTATTACTTAATCGGAATTAATTCAATAATTAATTATCTTTTGAAATTATTGAAATATATGTTGAAAAGAGAAACAACTGATGGATTCTGTTTTACAGATGAGCCATTACACCTGCTGAGTGAAAACAAAAGGGATAGGACCATCACATTATGCAAGGTAAAGAGATGCACCTGCTAAGTGAAATAGATGTTCTGCTCACACACCCCAGCTAAGGCTCTGGGCCCAGATCCAACCAGTAACAAAAATCCTAACTTCTTTTTTGCTTCTAACTTCTCATTCTTTTAAATTATAAGCAAAGGTTTATACATTCAGTGTGGTCGTGAATCTGGGCCCTCAAAATGGGCCATTTAGATTTAAAAACTTCTGGAATTTGTATCAAAAAAGAAAGCAGTGATATGGAAATGAATGGAGAATTTGTGTGATGAGACACCACCACCTCAGAAATGCTAACAGAGGGCTTTTTGCCCATGCTAATAAGTAACAAACCAGATTGTATTTCCATCTGCACTAGAACTGGGGTACTTTGTTCAAATCTTTTCTGCTTCTTAACAAAAAAGAAAAAAAAAAGTGAACGGTAGGGATCAAAGAGGCAGAGAAATCTCATGGGGCCAAAATCAGCTTTCTGAAGCAAACAATGGCTCATCTGGTCTTCCATCAGACTCCTCAGAAACATCTTAGCTCAGGCAGTGTCTGCAAGTGAGCAGGCACTGTACCAAGCACAAATATGCCATCTAGTCAAAGGAGTGAGACTGAAACAGGTGAAACAGATACCTGTTTGCATGTCAAAACTTAGTTAGTACCTGAACAGAAGTACACAGGTAGTGTGGAGCACCTTTCATTAACCTCTCAGAACCCCTTGGTGAGCGTACGAAGATAGTTGAAAGCTGTCAGATTTTGCCTTCCTCTGCTCATGAAGTTTTGCCATCTTACCTACCCAGGTAGAGACAGTGAATTTCATTCCTATTTTGGTTTGATCGGGTGCAACCACCAAACCACCCAAAGCTCTCTTCAGCATCCTACTCCTGTGGCCTTCACACAAAATAAGTAAAAGCAGCTATCTAAAATAAAAGAGAAAAACCTCCTTCTGAATTATGAAGACTTACATATTAGCCACAGGTCTGAAACTGTGGTGTTTAGGACATGACTACGGTGGTGTTTAGCACATGACTGTCCTCTGTGCCTTCCCTTTGCATCATTTACAAGCTGTATGTCCCAACGCTGCTGCAAGATCAGACTGGGAAGACATACACAAGTGAGGAACCCTAATGACACTAATGAGCCATGACTTGGGAATGGGGAAGCTGTCCTGAGAGTGTGGGGCCTGGTTCTTGCATCCTGGTAACATTTGTGCTTTGTACAGGGCAGAAGTCCTGTCAGATCAGTTAAGATCCAGGCTGAGAAGAAGGAGGACAAAACCATTCCAGTCACAGCTAACTGTTTTGATCAAGCAAGAAATGTTACTTTTTTTTAACAGGATATTTAAGGTTGGAAACTATTTAGAGGTTTCCAAAAAGTTTATGTAGAGGTAGTGGAATGCAGCAAAAGAGAAAAATTCCCTAAGCCAGAGTGCCTTCTGCTTGCTCATGGTAGAAGAGGTCTGCACATCCAAAGTGCCTCAGTCCGTTGTGGAGGTACAACCTTCTCTGCCAGAAGGAAAGCGATAGAGACAGGCATCCTCTCCTGCATTCTCCACCTCAGCACAGCTGTACGCTCATGCCTGAGCACCCACACCAGCCCTGCCCCACTGGCAGGGGTCCACATGGCTGTCCTCTGTGCTAGGTCACTTCTTGGGTCACCCAGGACCCCCTTCCAGTCAGGTGCTGCCATTTCCATCTGGTTAAAAAGAGGGATCTCATGGGCAGATGGACAAGCATAGGACCGAATGCCCTAAGCACTCCACAGCCCTCGGCTTGGGTGTCCCACGGAGGTGGGCTGACCATGGCTGGCTGCCAGATGCCTACCCAGCCATTCTCACTCCTCTTCCTCAACAGGAACAGGGGGAGAAAATCGGAATAAAAAACTCATGGGTCAAGATAAAGACAGGCGGATCACTCACCAGTTACCATCATGGGCAAAACAGGTGGCTTGGGGAAAATTAATTTCATTTACTGTCATTTAAAATAGACTTGGGTGGGGAGAATCAAAGAAAAAAGGGAAAAAGAAAAAAAGGAAGGGAAGGGAAGGGAAGGGAAGGGAAGGGAAGGGAAGGGAAAGGAAAAGGGGAAAAAAAGAGAGCTAAAAGAAAATGGAAGAAGGAAAAGAGAACAAAAAGAGAAAAGATAAATAAGAAAAAGTAAAAAGAAGGGAAGAAAAGAAACAGGCAAGTTGTGTCTAGTGGTTGTTCCCAAATATCCTGCAGTAGCACAGGGAGGGCCCTGCAGCTGGAGCCAAGTCTGGCCAAGGGAGGACAACGATCAGACTAGGATCTGTTGGGGAAACTAAGGCACAGTTCTTAAGTTCATTTGGAGGTCTACTTTTCAGATAAGAGAAGAATCTAATTCACTTGAAATATTGTCATGAATATGGTTCGTGCTGATTATTGTGATATGTGGCTTGAAAGGTACTTTCTTCATTTTAATTTAAATTGATTTGCAGGTTGCAAAGCAAGGTACATTCATTGTTTATAGTATAAACACAGTAATCTGTAAAGATCTTCACTGATTATACAATTAACATCAATTATGGCTGTAGGATTAGCCCAGTAGACAACATATATTACTAAAACCATTTTATAAATACAGCAGCCTGGAAATATGTCCAACATATTCCTGAAGAAGTTTTTAAGTCCACTGCCAGATACCCCAGACATGCACATGGGGCACATATGTGGTGAGCCTGCACTCAGTGCTGCCATGGGACAAAGATGAGAGACATCCGATGCCCTGGGACCTAGATAGGAACATATTCTAGCACAAAAGACCCTTGGTTTTCCATACAAGGTGAATTTTACCTCAACTGTCACATAAACAGTCCAAGTTCTAAATTTTAATATCATATTTTGGTGCCCTTAAGTTATCAGAGCCCCTTGGGATGCAATATTTTATTTGTTTGATATCTACTGAATGAGGGGCACCTATATGGGAAGATGTGAAATAAATTTCTGTCTCCATCATGCTCTGCCTTAAATGTTGGGACTAAGATGCTGGAACATTTAGCCCTCTGTATCTGAAAGGTCTGGGTAAAAGGTGAAGTGCAGGTAATGCTTTGTAGCTTAAATAAATTTTCACAGGCCACCTCGAAACACATTCTCTGACTGTATATGCCCTATAAATGAAGTCTCTAAATAGTAATTAGCCTTTCTTCAATTAGTTTTCGTGGAATAAGGGTTCTCCACATTTGCGCCTAAATCTCTAGGTATGTATCTTTGCACATTCTTCTTTCTCTGACGATTCAATTTTTTTTTTTTTTTTGGTGAAATGTCATATACAAAGCATGCTTTTCATTTTGTTTGTATTTTTAACTCTTACACAAACAAAAGATTTGTTCCAATTCCCTGGTTGTGAATTCTTGTTGATTGGTTCATTGTTCAGTTCTAAGCTCAACAATCAAAATATTCAAAAGGCTTTCAGGAGGTCATCTAGTGGTGCCCACAGGCAGAATTGTCTATACATCAACTATTTGTGGCAGCTGCTTGCCTAACCTGTTCTTAAAAACCTCCAGTGATGGAGATTTCATCATCTCCCTAGGCAACCTGTGGCAGAGCATAACTACCCTTATCATTAGAAAGTTTTTCTTCCCAGTATGTAGGATCATCTACTGGAAGACCTATCAGTCACTGAGAAATGCTTTGAGATAATGCTGTGCTGTCATCCAAATCAACCAGGTGTCTACTTAGGCCTAACATCTGGTCAGGAATATGCCATACTTGAAAGATAGAGAAATGTTTTTGAGCCACTCCCAGGACAACAACTGATAGCAACCGATCCAGATTCAGTTAGCTATTGGCTCCTTAAAGGCAATAAATATCTCAGTGGCTGCTCCTGGATATCTTCCACACAACGAATAGGAATGAACTGGGACCAACATTTCTACAAAATACTTAATTCTTAAAGAATAGCCATTAAGTGGGAAAAAAAATTATCTGGATCACATACTGAATGCATCCAGCTCCTGACAAGATCCAGATGGCATTATGAAACAGATCAGATTAGACTGGATTAGGCCAAATACATATTCCAAGTTCTTTTGCCAATGATCAAAAAGAAGAAGTTTCCAAGGCAGCCTACTGAGTTTGCAATTTAAACTGGCATTCCCTGCAACATAATCGAGTCACTTTAGTGACAGGCAGCCTCGTGAATGCATGCTTATTTCATGCATGGCTGTTCTAATGCAAAAATACAGAGCAGCTGTTACAGCTGTTACAGTGCAGGAGAAAAGACATTTCCAATGGTGTTCTGACCAGCAGCTCTTATTTGGTGTGCACTTTTCATGAAGGAAAATGTAGGCCAGGAGAAGCCAATAGCTCAATCCATTTTGGCTAATTCAATTTTCCATGCCTGAGATTCCTGATTTAAAGAGAAAAAGGCAGACATGCATTTTATTTCTTCATTGACTTTTGTAAGAAAAATATTGAGGCTGTTCTCCTGCTCTATTGAAAAAGCTTTCCATGGAAACCAGATAGTGAAAGTTGAAAAAGAAACAAGGGCGGGGGGAAGCAAAACCAAACAGAAATTCCAAGTCTCAATCACAAGCCCTCCATTAAAATTTTATTCTATTCAGATCCTCATCCAAATGATGTCTGAGAGATCCGGCTGAGCTACCTACTTTTTTGCTTCCATTATCTGGCAAGAAAATCAACAAGCTCTGTGCTTGTGTGAAAGCCCAAACATGTGCAGGGACGCTACAATGTACAGGAAAATCCTACGATCCAAAGAAAGAACCAGATGGCACATGAAAAAATCCAGATGTGAGAGCAGATGAACACGGCAGCAGTTTTCAGTGGTCCCACACTGGACTTCCAGGGGACTTATGCTCTAACTCCAGCACATAACTGAAGTGCCTCTTCACCCTTGCTGACCTCATTAGTCAGCGGAGGGAGATAAATATTTCCAGCCCACCCAGGACCTGTGTTACTCTCAGAGGTCTTACCACTGTTGACAGGAAAAGTTTGTAGCATCCAGGCTCCTAAATTAGATATTTCCTTTAAGTCTCCAAAATTAGATAGGATGTAATCAGGACTTACTGCACAGTGGGATGCAAACAGGGCATCTTAGCTAGGCAACTTAATGCCTTGTGCAATGTATGATGGCAACTGGGGGGCACAGGAACCTATGAAAGGGTGGGGAGGTCTGTAAGCTATTCTGAAAAAGTTTAGAGCTTGACTCCAGGGTCCGGGAAGGGCTTTTCACACCTTTGAGAATCTTCAAGGCTTGGACAACATAGCAATCCCGTCTCCTCAAGACTCAGTTGGAGAAAAGTGATGCAAGAGACCCCTGACTCAAATAATTCCAAGTCCCCTGACCCCATCTCCCTGTGGACACAAGAACCCCTGGGCAAGCCCTCCTCCTGCCTGAGGGCATTTCAGACCACTTCCCTACAAGATAGCTGTAACCATAAAGGCATGGAGCGTTCATAGGACCTTCGTCTGGCTTTGGCCATATAGGCCCCATCTTGGCAGGTCATGTGATCAGTTAATTTCTGTAGCTGCAATCAGAATATGTCAATAGGGTAGGTCCTAGAGCAAAACTAATATTTAGCTAAGGGTCTGCTTTCTGGCTCTGTGTGTGTTTGTGTACATACGCATGCCTGCATGTGATTTTCCTGTGGATTCCTCAACAAGGACCTAAAATACTCAAGTCAGGACTGTGCTCAAATAATGCAACCCAGTTTTTAGCTCAAACCTCTCATTTTCTGGCAGTAAGAACTCAGCATTTTGGTAGTGTTCACACATTGCAGGCATGACCATTAAAGAAAGCTTACTGTTGGCTGCAGTCAAGACTCTCTGTTAGACCCCTTCATTTTGCAGCCCTGAGGCTGCGTCCTGAAGAGGCTGAGGGCAGCATCACTTAATCCTTTAAACTCAACCTTTACGGGCTACCAAGAACAAACAGTCTCAGGATCACTATGGTTCAGCCTGTGGTTTCTCAGCTGCATGTTAGACTACCTCTTCTCAGTCCCCCGAACGAGGTTGGCATTTCAGGCTGCAGCAGCTCTGGCGATTACCTTGCAGAGGGCTGCAAAGAGGGCAGTTGCTGGCATGTCCCAGGGCAGGGGCGCATGGGAGGAAGCACAGCCCTGGGTGCAGGAGAGCTGCTCTCTGGGTGAGCGGGTCTCCTGTCATTGCAGCTGAGCAGCCCAGCCGTGAAGCCTGTCCCTGGGAAGCAAGCACCCAGCTGAGCCAAAGGGCTTTCCCCCTCAGGCAGCAGGGCAACCCCATCCCCATATATTTGGGAGCACCTTACCCATCATCCCCATCCTTCATCCCATCCCAGCCATTGCACAAAAAGGAATAGCAACTAGATGTGAATGTAGGGAAAAAAAACCCCACAGATGTCTTTTCGCCCAAACCACTGAGTCTGTAAGAAGGAAAAAATTAGAAAGAAGAATTATTTAATCTCAGTTTGAGCATGATGAGTAATTAAGAAAAGTTTTGTATTACCAATCCACACATTGTCATGAGATCCTATTTCTCCACAATAAACAGACCCAGAAATTATGCTTAGACAGGGATATTAAATTATATTGATTCAAAAGGTAACCAAAGATTATAAGCCTAGAGTGGTCAATTGGTCTGTGTTCCATGTATTGAACAGCAAAAATTGTCCTGACACTAACAGCTGGGAAAAGAAGAAAAAGAAACAAATCAAGTTGTCTCTCTTTTTCCTTCTCACCATGAAATCATCCAGAGATAGTTCCTTATCCTAGTAAGAGCTAGTTAATAACTCATTTTAGAAAAAAATAAGTATACACACTTTCATCTTGTGCCATGAGTACTTGCTAATGATAAATATAAGCCTGTTCAGGCTGAAACTTAGAATGGTAGAGTGTCCCGAAAAGTCACAATTTCATAAAGCATGTGCTGAACAACTAAGTTATTTGATGAAAACCAGCCCAGCTGCAGGTCTGACACTTTGAGGTGAGTCAGAAATCTATGGTCCCCTATGAGTTCAGCCACATCCAAATTATAAAAGGTACATCGAAAGAGAAGCTAGTCGGTGGGAACTCTAATCAAGTGGTCTGGTAACTCTCAGCCTCCAGATTCCTGTCCCGCAGATACAAACCCTGTAGAGAGCAAAAATCCCCTTCAGTATTCCCTTCTCCCTTTGCTTCTCGCTGAAGGCAGGTCAGATAAGCTTGCTCCATGTGAGGCTGCTTTCCCTGTTTGATGTAAGGTGCTTATTTCAGAACCACGGAAGCAGCAGTTAATATTAATCATTCATTGCCACCACAGTCTTGACTCATCCAAAACTGCAGGGTAAGGGCTTTTCTTATGGGTCCAATTAAAAATAGAGGTAGCTTTATCCTTTTAAAAAGGAACTGTTGGCCATGAAATACAAATGACAGAAACTTTGATGCCTCGGGATCTTCCACCATTCTCTGCTCAAAAAGTTCAAAAGGCCAGCAGGTTCCTGACAAAAAAGTATTCCAACACAGATACCCACTAAGATTGGCTTTCAGCTACAATAAAAAGTTTACTTATTTCTTAGTGATCAAACTGTTGGTATGATTGGCTGGAATTTGCCTGTTTCCAAAATAAATGACTGGCTGCAGGAGATGCTCTAATAGGTGGGGGGCTGGTGTCCCTCCATAAAGGAGTATGCATTTTTAAATAAAAATATAAACTTGTAATTGCATTTTGGTTTTTATTTGCAGTAGACCAAAACACAGTAATTTCTCAACAAAAAAAACTCAACTATTAACTACTGAGCCCCAAACAAATTTGGACCTCAAAATTAATTCTCCCTGAAGAGTTAAAGCCACTTCTGCTAAGATGTGATGCTATAAAATGTTTCAAAATACAAGGACAAGGGACATAAGGTTGGCTTTGGAGCAATCTGCCAAGCAGGGTTTCACTTCCCACTCTCCAAGACAGGGAGGATCTGATTTGGTGTAGATGTCACAGTTTATGCAATATCACCCAGCAGAACACTGAAATGCACATGTCCCACCCTGACTCAGCAGAACAGGGTTACAGGGATGTGGTCTGGTGAAGAGGGATCACGCACAAGATCAGGTTGCTGGTTCCCCCTTCACGGCCTTCCTCCTCCCAGGCAAACATCCCACGAGCTGGCAGCTCCTCAGGGTGCCACGTAGCCTACACCCAGGGCAGCACAGCAGGTGTGCAGGCACCCAGCCATGACTGCCCCCAGAATGCACCCATGGGTATGGGACCAACGGCCCAGACACCAGAGACCCTATTTGTGAGCTGAGGGATGCTGATGCATGTGAATCATCCTCCTTCCCTCTTTCTGGGTTATTCCTTCCCTCCCCTGACATAACCATCCCTCTGCCTTCCCCCTGCACATCGCTCTCACCAGACCCAAGTCATGAGTGGCACTCCTTAATCCTTTCTGGAGGCCCCCACTTCCCAGCCATGAGCTGTTACGTGTGAGTGCAAACTTTGGCATTTCTTGTGTGTAGTCAATGCGTGCTCCTTTCTTCCTGAGCGTGAGCTCAAAACTCAGCTGGTGGGGACAGCTGTCATCTTTCTCTTCTCTTTGCGGTTGCTTGCCAAGGGACCACCCTTCACGTATGACTCACGGCCTTGCAGGCAGGCCCAGAAGGAGTTAACTTCCTTGTCACCCTGCTCTGAGGTTTCCTGCTTTGATACTGTAAAGTCTCTTCATATAGCGGCACAAAGGAAAAGGCGGGGGGGTGGGAAAGCCCTTCTGGCTGTAACACCTGGTCACAGTCTGCCTGCAGGAATAGAAATTACACTGTCCTTTCTCTGGAGTTGAAGACAATCAGGACTACTTCCCTGCAACTAGAATTAACCATCTACACAGCCAGGCTGAGCGGAGAATGAGGAACTGCACATCAGTCAGTGTCGGGGATACAAGCCCCGACAGCTGCCATGAGCTTCAGCAGCTCTGTCTGTACTGCTGCAGTGAAGCGATGTACACACCAGCCCACACTCACAATGCTGTGGGAGCGGCCCTTTGATGGCAGACAGCCTGTCTGTACTACACAGCACATGAGCCTGGAGTCACTCTGGTCTCCTATAACAGTGTCACAGAATCACAGAACATCTTAAATTGGAAGGGACCCAAAAGGGTCATCGAGTCCAACTCCCTGCTCCTCACAGGACTACCTAAAACTGAACCACATGACTAAGAACATCATCCAGACACTTGCTGAACTCTGACAGGCTTGGTGCCATGACCACTTCCCTGGGGAACCTGCTCCAGTGACTGAGTAAGACCATTTTTCATGGGGTTTTTTAACTGAAAATGTCTGAAGTAGCAAGGACTTTGCTCCGCTCCAGGGGCTTAGTGTTACAGCACCAAGGGTCCATGGTGCATTCTCCTGGGGTGGCAAGAAGGCATGTGGGCATTCTTGAAGGTCCATAGTCCTCTCAGATAGCACTGGTTGGTTGTGTAGGGTGAAGACACACTCATCTGGTGCCCTCATGGTGAGCACTATGAGCTTTCCCAGGGCCGTATCTTCGGGACAGATCATCGATGGAGTTCAAAAGAGAGCTAGGGAGTAAGTTATGCAGCAGAGTACATCATGACTTCAGTGCTCAGACTACTTTCCTGGCCCTTTCTGTTTAACACTACCCTGTGAGGCTGAAGGAGCAGAGTGCCATGTGAACACACCCTCTCCAGGAATGTCCACAGTGGCACGCCTGCAAGGGTTTTGTCACTGGGAAAGTGGAGCTAGCCAGGGTGTAGGAGCCACTTAACCCAAATGAGCTGATCTATGGCAGTTGCATATGACTCTGCTTTCTGTCTGTAGTAAATGCAAAGAGGGGTTGGCCAAACCACAGTGACAGGGGGTTAAGCTGGGTCAGATTTTCTCCCATGTGCCATAGGGTAGGAGCATGCACTCAATTACTGTGCCCCAGCTGATGCTCAATGTATTTATTGTGCCACAATATGCTGATCATCTGTCTGAGCCTCCAGAAATGATTAGCATTTCTGGTTTGATTAAGTAAAGGTCCCTTTTGAAGCTGCAAATGATGCTGCTACAATCTATCAAGCAAATATGTACTTATGAATATTTAAAAATGCTAGTTATGCAAATGTGCACTTAGGGAATTTAAAAATACACGTAATTAATCTCTTTGGGGTTGCTGTGATCTGTTGAGTGAATACATATCCAAAGAGAATAATCAAGCCAATAAGCCGACAAAGACTATTGCACATGGATACTCGGTTGTATCTCCCTTCTCCCTAGGTGATGGTAACACACAGTGGTTCTGGAATAGACAGTTATCTTCTGTCTTCAGTCATTTCTCTGCTAGGCTACAATAGCTCAGGCTGGCTGATGAAGCATTCCCTGCCACAGCCACACCTAATCAGAGTGTTAAGACTCATTATGAAATCATTGCTTAAAAAAAAAAAAAAGGCAGATTAAATGTTTGTGTTCACATCCTTCATCCCACCATTCACTTCAGACCACATCCTCAAAGGTACTCAGTGCTCTCTTTTGTGATGTCTGACCCCACAGTACCCCACTCTCTGGTGGAATCCTCATCCCCAAGCGCATGTAATACCCAAGGAGCATGGATTGTCTAAAGAAAGAGGCCCTGGAGACCAGCCAAGTTAAGTTTACTTAATTTAGCAAAGACACAGAGGAAAGAGGTAGTGCTTAAAGAGATAGTACTTAAAGATATATAAGGCTTGTTTCCATTATCTGATACACTCCCATGTGTACTCCTGCATGTTGATCCCCTTGCCATCCATACCACACATACATTACTTCACACCCGGGATCTTTTATGTAGAACACAGTAAGTTCAAACTTGAACACGGTAGTAGCAGGACAGATGTAGAGTGAGAGG
The DNA here is from genome assembly GCF_000690775.1 of Eurypyga helias. Taxonomy (NCBI): domain Eukaryota; kingdom Metazoa; phylum Chordata; class Aves; order Eurypygiformes; family Eurypygidae; genus Eurypyga; species Eurypyga helias. The sequence goes on from NW_010268877.1 coordinate 52,572, forward strand.
ATAAATGGATCAGCAGTTCATGTCTGCTGGACAGTTAGCATTCACATACTCGCTACCTGTTCAGCTGCTCTTTCGTGACTTCCACCTAAGCCAATCAGCCTGTTCTTGTGGAGCAAAAAAATTGCTTTAGGAGCCACACATGGTCTGCAGGCAATACAGTGTAAAGGCCCACTGAAGAAATCTGGTACCTTTGAGACTTTCCATTTGCTATATTTGATTAAAATTAGATAATAGATTTAGAACTTATTGGGGGCTGGGGAGTGGGGGGAAAGAGCTAGCAAGAATATACATGCAGAATATACTCTCAGAAGACTTTTGTATGATTTTATCAGAAGATAGTATTTTAAAAACTATCTTTGGATAGAAATCTCCTTGGTTACTTACCTGGTGATCTGTAGGAGATTCTTCTATCTGAGCTGGAGCAGACTAAACACATCTCTTCTTAAGCTTTTAGACATTCTGGGGTGGGCTTCTAGCTAGAGACATTTTATGTCTTTTTCCCTCATTCCATGTCAATTGGTGATTGGCTCTATCATCTGCTCAACATGGCTTTCAGCTGAGATACAAGAGACTGATATCAGATCCTCCTCAAAACCCATTTGTACAGTGTTCAATAGGCAAAATTAAGAAAGCCTCACCCCATAATTCTCCACAGACAATGTTTCAACTTGTTACTTAGATTGAAGAGAAGGATTTGAACCTGAGGGAGGATGATTTAACTGTCAGGGTTCTGCTTTTCTTGTCTGCTGGACAAGTAACCTTCACTAAGACATGTTTCTGTAATGGGTTTAAATTGAAAGCAGGGAGATTTAGATTGGATATCAGGAAGAAGTTCTTCCTGGAGAGGGTGGTGAGGAACTGGTACAGGTTGCCCAGAGAAGCTGTGGATGCCCCATCCCTGGAAATGTTCAAGGCCAGGCTGGATGAGGCTTTGAGCAACCTGGTCTAGTGGAAGGTGTCCCTGCCCATGGCAGGGGCGTTGGAACTAGATGGTCTTTAAGGTCCCTTCCAACCTAAACCATTCTATGGTTCTATATCGAGTACTGTTCCCCTATCTCTATGGCTTTCATGTCATGCCTTGCCTGCTTGTCCAGTGACAGAGCTTTGGTCCATATAGGCCCCTTCCTTGGAATAATCTCCCATGAAAACCCTGGGTTCATGTTCACAGGTCTTCTCACTCATTCTGGCACAAGGAGCATGCCCTTGCCAGAAGACTTGCGGAAGATTCAGCCTGCAGCAGGCCAGCATCCCCAGGGGTCACTGGCATACACTGCTGGCCCATCCATGGAGCCCATCATCCCGTACCGCCCACACACTCCAGCAGTTAGGGTCCAGCACAGGAACACAAGAAAGTGAACAACTGTTTAGTCAGCACTGACTCACAACTGGAGGATAATGTTAAACCCCAAGTATTACACACTGTCAGCTCTGAAAAAGCAGCATAGCTGATTTTTATTTATTTCACATATCAACTAAGACAAGCAGTCATTTTCCAACTCCAGACTTGCCAGGATAAGACAGAAAGCAGAAAGGAACCAGCTGATTTTTCAGTGGCAAAACTGAGAATGAAGTACATACATACACTTAAAAATAATTGCTTTGAAAACATGGGAGCTGGGTCCATTCTTTCTGGAAGAGAAGAGTACATCAGGATCCTCAGAAAGGCTACAGACCTGGGATACGTGGAATAAGGACAAAAATCATCCTCATGCAGATGTCTATGGCAAGTTTGGACTGCACTGAAGCCCACAGCCCACGTAGTCCTGAGTACCTCACACACATTGTAGCGTTAGCACTCTGGGCTGTGGTAGCCACTCCATGCAGGAGCAGTGCTGGTCCCAGAGCAGGTTCAGGACATGTAATGCAGCAGATGATATCGTGTTTGGTTGCATTCACTTATCAATTCCTTTCTGAAAGCACGTAAAGGCAGCACAGCCTTTCACAGAACAGTTTGTGAAATCTCAACCTAGGGCCAGGCGTGTGCACAAGAAGTGAAGTTCAGCCGTTAGGGAACAGGCACTAACTTCATAGGTACCCTTATTAGACACATCTGAACCCACTATTACCACACTTTCGACCACAGGAGCAGCAAATACCCTCCTAAAGCCCTGCCTGCAAATCTGATCAGTGTGAAGAGGACAAATGCACTTCATCATCATTCAGCAGAACTGGCTAAAGTTTAGGAAACAACAGCCTGTTTCTAGTTTAGAGACTGTGAGAAAAGACAAAATCAGGGCCATTATGTTCAGCCATGCACTGACTGACATTTTCATATGCTAAGTTTGTCCCAAAACCACTTATCTGTAGTGGAAATATTGACACAGATATGAACAGCAACACTAAATACTTTCAGAGAAGTATTTTATTCCTGAGCTTCAGACCTACTGTTTCAAGTGGCCACAACTAGTAGCTCTCTTAAGCAAATTAAGTCCAATTATCTGATGTCTAAATTATAATCCTCTCCCTCCTCAGCTCCATTTGCAGCAATTTTTAGCACAAGAGCAATAACAGTTACACACACTTACCTAATTATAGATAATGATCTTTATAAAGAGCTGCTAGAATATGCTAAGCATCTTAGCACAAGGATACCCATTCATTCCTACAGCAAGAGTATGGTAAAGCCTAGTGATCGTTGCAAATAGTACCCCCATGGAAGCAATCTGCTCAGCACAAAATACTATGTTAGTCAAATGACCTACCTCCTCCCTTTCTTCCATCCCATCGGCTGCCGGTGTTCATTCCCAGCTTGAAGAGAAGACTCAGTCCATCTCTCCATCAGCAGTTTTTAGGAAAGCATCCGTTATTGCCTCTGCTTGGCAATGCTTTCTCTCTTTGCTGCCATGAGGCAGGTCAGTTTGAAAATCCATTTTGTCCCAGACCCCACACTGCTCACACTCAAAATTAATGACCAGATTCTTCTGCCAGGGGAGATTGAAGACACCACTTGTTACAAAAGGGCCAAATTTCCTCAGTATGCATGGAAGGGGCAACAGAATATACCTCCAGCTACTCTTCCTTTCCTTCCCTATCTTTGTAGTCTGATGCTGGACATGGATGTCACCTAAAAATTAAATAATCGGTGAATAAATCTTTTTGCTATACAAAGATTGTGGGTGAAACTGTACTTGAACTGTACCCTATATACTGAAATTTACCTGCACATTACAGATTTTCCTCATGGAAGGGTTCATTTTGCTAGGGACAGGTAAAAGGAAGAGATCTCCTATCTACTTGTAAAACTGGGGTCCTGAGCCCAAACATGGTACTTGTGGACGTGTGGGAGGTCATGGTCACATGAAGAAAAGCTTTACCTCCAAGAAGCAGCTGAGGGCCTGGGGAGGTCCTGTGGCCAGTTTTGGAGGACCCAGCCCGTAACGTGCTGTCCAGAGCACGCACTCTTTTTCACTCTCTGAGGACCAGAACTGCAATCTCTGGGGAGGCAGGCTGAGCAACAAGAGCGTTTCCTCCCCTCACTGCCATCAGACCTGAGAAACCACAAACCGCAGGGCTGGGAGGGGCTGTGGGAGCAACCTCTTCACAACAGAGTGGTCCAGCATCTGCACCTGATGCAAGAGCTGTACCGGCCTAAAAGATTGGGTCTGTGCTCTTGCAGCTCTGACTGCACCCTGGAAATTATTCCTGTTTTGTATCCCTGTGAAATAACAAAAGAGAGGAAGCCAGTCTCTGGTTCTGTGCTCTGGCCCATCAGACTGCCAGCAGCTGCCTCAGGGTCTTAGGTAATGGGGGCATGACAGCAGCCTGAGATAGCAAATTCTGCTACCCTGGTCATCTGATAGAAACAGAAATTCCTGCACAGAGCGTTGTTAGAACCATCACATGAAGCACTTAAAAGACTTATTTCCATGAGTTGTTGAGGATCTGTATCTCTTGAGCATACAAATAAGCCATTTCTGTCAGGGGAAACATACAAAGGAAGTACCTCTGCTGTTGTCAGGAGCAAGAAGAGATGCAGCAAGAAAAGTAGAAAATGACCCCTTGAAGGCCTCAGCTGTTTGTTCCTGCTAAATTAAAAGGTCCAGTCAGAGAAAGGCCTGAAGCTGAAACAAACCTGCTTTGAGAGGCCAATCCCATGCTTGGGAAAAGCAGTAGAGAGGAGGCTGTCACAGAAGAAGTACATCCAGCAAATGACCTGCTTCTACGTGTGGTACGCTATCTGTGTGAATATCAGCTCGGATGCAAACTCATATGACAAGTTACTGTACAAAACCTCCCGTAGTTTAGAGGTGAGATTGCAGGACTGCTCATCGTGCCAGCACGAAGCTCAGCGCTGTGGACAAACCCATCTCACGGGCTGCTGTTTGCAGCCTACAGCCAGACCCTCCCCGGCGTCTCGGTGCAAAACAACCGTAGAACGTGTTTTTAGGAAAGTCACACTAATAGTGTGCAGAACGGATGAGCGTGTAGCTGGTGTGCTGGGTTATGAAGACTTCCTGCCTCTTACCCAGGAAGGGCATGGTCTGCAGGTGTCATCTGGAGTGAAAAATAAAGTGCAGCTCCCTGTGACTTATTCCAAGTTACCGCTTTGACTTTCAAGGTTTGTGTTTGTGAGAGAAGCCACATATTTATATGGAAATACATATGTCTAGAGAACACGTGGTAGTAGGAAAAAGAAGTATCATCTTATTTTGGGCACGCAAAGTGCAATTGAAGCTACACACACAAAACCCCACTCCTTGCAGCAAGGGAGGAATGGATGGGACTGTTTTCAGCACTGCTGGGAACAACACTTAAAGATGTGACTGCAGTGCCTTTGAATGACCAAGCTTTGCATGCCCCAGGCAAGCGGGAAGCAGAGATCCTGGGGTTGAGGGAGGCTTTCCACCCCAGCCAGCTACTCAGGGTAGCAGCTCTGTGAGAATCACTCAAGAATGGCCTCAGCTGGGTGGATTTAACTGTCAAGAAAAAAAGTCATTTCCTGCTACACTAACTCCCTCCTGCACTGCAATTTATGTGTCCCATTTTACAGATTAGGAAACAAAGAAACAGAAAAAGGCTGTGATCCACCTGACCTGGAGTCAGGCCTAGCACGCACCTGAATTGGCCAAGAGCTCATGCTACCCACTCCCGTGATCCAAGACTTTCTCATTAAGGAAATACACCAGCAGAATCAATTTTATTAGTGTCAGCCAGGAACTATTCTCTGGTAAATGCATACAGGCATACATTTTTCAGTACATGAAACTATGCAGATTTTCTACCAAAAAATCTTTGGGCTCTGCTAAGTGATCTGAAATACTCAATCAAATAAAATCTTGATTAAATTAAGATTTCTATAAAATGCTTCCTTTGCATAACTAGGAAATGTGAAGGACATGTTCTCTTCTGCATGCACAGGCCTCTTGCTGCATAGGTCCACTAGGTAATTAATGGTCCTTGTGTTGACAACTATTTGCCATAGACCTAATCTGGAACAATAATTCTTACAATGCCCTTGAATAGTTTCAGCTGATTCAGCACAGAGCTCATTCTTTACTTTCAAACACTAATCTTTTTTCCCCAGTTAATACTATGCTTTGCAGAAAAGATGGTGTGCTTAAGTTGTGTTATTACTACAAGTATTTATGAAAACAGTGTTTTAATGAGATCAAGGCACAGTGGGTCAGGTCTCCATCTGCAAGGCCAGGGCTGCAGAGCACAGTAATATCTGTTTTACTAAGTAAAATCTAAGCTAGCAAGATGAGCTGGCAGCACTGTGCATCGGAATGTTTTATTCCTCTTATCCTGTCTTTTTCAAAAGAAAAGCAAACCCAGCAGGCTCTTCTAACTAGCTGAAAGAATAAGGAATTTGTTCTATAGAGGGACATATCAACGGGCACTATATTTCACCCAGGGACAGCAAAGAGTTTGGTTTCACTGCATCATGCTTGGTGGAGAGGATTAAATCGTTTTATCTACTTCTGAGCAGAGTTTTCATCTGTTTTAGCCAACGGATTAAATGGAAGCAAAGGAGCAGCACCCACAGTGATTTACAGACTGCCGATGAATCAAACGCGATTGCTCAGAGCAAGAAGGTATTCCTGGCTGTGCAACACCCCGCGGGCCTCATTCCCCAGCCACCACCTACACTCAGCCTCTGGAGATTCCTCAACCTACGAAGAGAGTATGTCCCTTGCTACCCCAAGTGGGAAAGTTTGCAAGCACGGTTCTTTTATGTTGTGCTCTCTGGTCACATCTACCTTCAGGCATCTCCACAGAGAGGTAGAACAAACAGAGACCATGCAAATAGTGGACATGATTGCACAAACATCTTGTATCCCAGCATCCCCAAGCTTTCAGGCCTATGGAAAACACAAGAAAGACATGTTCGTGGTTAGCTACATCTTGAATACTGCAGCATATTTTGGCTCTTCCATCTCAAAAAATATATAGTCGATTTGGAAAGGGTAGAGTGAAGGACTGATGGGTAAAAAAAATGAAGCAACTTCTATATAAGCAATGACCAAGGAGACAAGAACACTTCAGCTCAGAAAAACAGAGACTGAGGGGGAATATGATGTCATATATAATTACATGTATCAGATCCTGAGTGGTATAGTGAAAACAGGGAATTTTTCTTCATTTTTCCCCCCATATGCAAAGAACTAAGAAGCATTTTATGAAACTAGCAGATGGCAGATTCAAAGCAAACAAAAGGAAATGCTTCACACACAGACACAAAATTCAAATGCTCTCCTTACAACTGGCTACTGTGGATGTTAAACAGTTTAAAAGGCAGCCGAACAAGCTCACAAAACTTTTGAAAACCTTGAGAGGTTGAGAAAAAGAAATGATCTATTGACAGCTATTAAGTACAAGGTGACTCCTCTCCCTCACAGCTGCAGATATGCCTAGCCAGATAACTATTGGTAGTCAGGAAATCTTTCCCAAGAGAGACTGTACTTGCCATTCATATCCTTGTTCTTAGATGCCCACTGTTAGTCTGCTGGGGAGCATTGCTTGCCTACCTTTGGTCTCACCCTTACAAACCCTCTTAGAGTGTTTCTCATGACACACAACTGGTGTCAGACCCTCAGCAAGCTGCTCAGACCACGCCAAGGCAGCCCATCACCTGTGAGTGACACATAGCCCTGCAAGAAATCCCATAACCTCTTCCTCATCTGAAAGAGATACAAATAGGATGACAGTTTTGGGTGGTTATACAGCCAGCATAGAGTTGCAGAGAGATAAGCCATGTGTCACAGGGGATACAGAGGGAGGAGGGGAGTGTGATAGATAGAAGAAAACACTGAAGGACACTTATTACAGGGCAAAATCCACATAACAGACCACCACTAACAAGCTGGATCCCAGTCCCTCATCTGCATCAGCCAATAAATAGGAGGAATTACTCTTCACAAGCAGCATGATCCCAGATACACCTCTGACACTTGGCAGACATCGCCAGAGAGGCTGTCATGCGGACTCAAAAGGTCTCTCTTAGAGCCATGAGCTCTAGAAGGGAGAGGCACTGGGGCAGCCCTTGGGACCACCTTACCAGAACAGTGCATGTGTTGCCATTGCTTCTCTAATTGCAACTCAAGCATGTTGATGGACTGCATCTGTTCCCAAGGTTCCCCATTTATTTCCTAGTTGTTTTGAAACATAAACCTTATGTCTTACCTTACATGTAAGATTTAGTTTTACACCTGCTTGCAAAGATTGTTTCCATTAGACATTGTTTCACCATAGCTATGAATAAAGGACCTCAGAAGGTAAGGTGCTAAGCTTCATCCACTTTAATTCACTTCGAAGGAGTTAAGCTGTGATTCACAATAAGCTGGAGGTGATGGCAAATGCATAAACGTCAGGAAGAGTGTGTTTTCTTTCCAGCACAAATCACTTCAACTGACTAGGTCTCTGTCGGCCTCATTTACAGAGGTGAGAATATTTACTCGCTTTGGAAATCTACAAACCCAAAAGCATGAGGTAAGCGCTAAGTATTAGCTGAGGGATTGTAACACTTCAAAGAGGCATCATCAGCATGCTGGAACTTCCTTTAGCAATGAGGAAAAGATGTTGCCATGAGTAGAGGAGGAAAACATAATTCCTTTTCATTCACTCACTGAGAGCATAATTGTAAATCACCCTTGACCAGTTGATATGAGAGGAAGAAATGCCATTTCTAAAGTTGTTTAGAAATCAGTGTCACTAATACTAAATGCTCCAGTTCTTAAACTGGGGACAGTAAAATTACAGTCCTTGTCATGCACATCATCAATGACAGAAAATGTAACTAAACAGCATCTATCACACTCCTGCAGGTTAAACGCAAGTGTTCTCAAAGGGATGGGTTTGTATTCAATCAATGAACAATTACACATGATAATTAATTACTGAGTGTACACAGCAGAAAAATTCCCTTTCTCTGCAGGCAGAGGGTTTAAGCCATAGACCCTGCACTGCTACTTGAAGGTGCACGTCCTAAAACCTGTGGCATTCTGTCCATTTATACCAATGGAAAGTCTATCCAATTATACTCAATGTGAGTATCACTGTTCAAGTCTCTGTAAAATGCAAAAAAGCATACCACAGGTTGGAGGGTATTACAAGTGAGCCATTGTAATGATTAAGTAACCGGGCAACCTTCTGATAGTTCCAAGTAATCTACTTTCCCCTGGTGCCATGCTGTTGAGTCCATACAGTAAGCAGCAGAGGTAAGGCAGTGAGGGGCTGACTGGGCAGGCAGCCATCCTGCAGCTATGCTTGTGCATGCAAACAGCATTTCTGGAACATTCACCTCCTTAACCACACTTCCACTGAGCTCACTTTTTAAAGCTACAATTATGTCACACACTTCTGCCAAAAAAGCAGCTGACACATGATGACATTTTAAAGAACTCTATTTCTTCTCTGACTACAGCACTTGTCCTGCCCCCATTACTTCTCTTGGCAATTTCATAGAAAGTCAGTTTTACTTTGGTTGGTTCCTGTAAATAAGGATTTGGGGAGTGAGCACCTGGCTGCAGACCCCAGGTCTGCCGGACTTTCTCCTTTTAAAGCGCTACTTTTCAAGAAACAAGGAACGTTCTGCTGAGATGAAGAGTGACATTGACTGACTTATTTATATGGAAACTACTTCTTGGTCCTGTTTTGCAGATTAAGAAACCAAGTCTTAAAGATGGGTTGCAAGTCAGCTAGGAGCAACCCTGCAGGAGAGACACATGGAAATGAGCATCCAGAAAAACCTGTATTGGTATCTGGAATTGCCTCCGCTGCCACGTTCCTCTGAGACAAAACCTCCAAGTGCTGGTGCCCGAGTAGCACTACTCTATGTGCACGAAAAAACTGCACAGGACCTACACACAGACCTATTAGACAATTTCAAATGTCTTTCAATACGTGGGGAAGTACCCAAGAGGCTGGAAGGAAGGGAATGGGTATCCAAGCATAGAAGGGGTTCCCTTCTCAAAGAAATCAGGTCCCTGGAACCATCATCTCCAACACCCAAGTGCACGTTGAGGTGCTAGATACTTCTGCAACTCCAATAAAAAATTGGATGACATCTTCAGAGTTGCTATCATCATCTTCATCTGCAAAATAATCAGGTTTACTCACCCTTTTTTCCAAGGTTGTGTGTTCTTAAAAATGTCTCTTAACTTGCAGGAATATAGCAGCATCCCTGTAATTTACCTCACACTACATGCAACCGTAGCAATGAGATAGCAAAGCCTTCTGGCTTTAACCACAGCCCACCAATTAATGTTGCATAGGCAATGTAGTTCAGAAGCAAATGAAGTTTTAAGCAAAGGTTATAAGTGCCACTGTGTCATTTTTTCTGAATGGCAGAGAAGGGAACACCATCATTTGAATCTAGTGTAGTTTTCCAAGTTTTTCATGAAAGAAACCAAATATTTGGCTATGAGAGTAGAACTGTTCTTTCAAAAAAGGTCTGAGAGGCATTTTGTTGCAATATCAATGCTGGCCCATCACTAACAGCACTGAAGTCAAAGGCATGGGCTGACTGCAGCTGAGTTCAGTAGAGCGAGGTTAACCCAGTGCTACCTGCCTTTAAAGGCCCAGCGCTGGAGGTCCTCCACAGGCACAGGTTGTGCAAAATCAGGGCCCAAATAGCAGAAGTTCAAAGTGGGAAGGAAGTAGTTAAAGAAGAGACAGTAGTGAGTTTTGATAAAAGGGGAAGTATCAGTCTGCAGAGAAACTACTAGTAGAATTACTCAGGGAGCAGCCTTTCCCCCATCTTGTTTAAGGTTTTTGCAAATGACCTTGATATATAAAGTGAGTGTGCTGCCGATATTTGCTCATAGAATACAGGAGTCAGGTCCCATTTTTCTAGGGGTGGCTTGCAAAGCCAAGCACTGGAGGAGCAAGGTGACTAGAGACACAAAAATGGGATGAAATTCAAAGCTACTCAACACAAGATGATACATTCATGGACTAATAGTGAGAACTGCTACCATAAGCTGAGAGCTTGTTAATTGGAGATGACTGAGCAGGACAAGAAGCAGGGAGCATTAGTTAATTATAGGATGACTTAAGCTACCAAGTGATGCAACTACAAGAAAAAGCAGATGTGATCCTAGGATATGTCAGTCAAGGTATTTCCAGACCAGACAGGTAACTCTTGTCATGGCATAAAGCAGTGGGTGCAACATGGAATGGTAATAACATACAAACGGCTGTACTAGTTCAGACCAAGGGTTCTCCTAGCCCCTTACCCTTTCTTCAACAGTGGCCAGAGTAAGAACAGGAAGAATAAGAATACGACAAGCACATGTAAGACTTCCCTCTGATACTCTCACAGCCTTGAAACATTTTCAGCTCAGGGGATTTCCTTCACTAGTTGTGGTTTGACTATTAAGCAACACACAATGGATTTTTCTTCTAAATGATTCTCAATCTACCCTTGAACCAGTGCAAATTCTTTGAATCCACTGTGTCCTTAAGCAAGGACTTCCTCACATTTACTGCTTATCATAAGTAAAATCACCCCCTTCTTTGTTTTGAACTTAGTTCCCAATAACTTCATCATGTGGGGCCCCAGTTCTTGTGCAGGATGAAACAAGGAACAGTCAATCCACGTCAGCTTTTTCCCAAATGTTGTAGACCTCTATCATATACTCCCAAGTGGCCTCTCTTCCAGGCTGAACAGGCCCCATGTATTCAGTCAGTCCATATCCCTGATCATCCCTGAGGCCCTACTCTGAACCTTGTCCAGTTTCCATACACCCTTTCTAAGCTAAGGAGAGCAGGACTCCACTGAGCATTCAAAGCATGTTCAAGTCACAGGTTTAAACACTGGCATAAAGACCTCATGTTCTGTATTCCACTCAATCCACTCTTAACAGTTCCTATATTTGGTGTGGATGGGGATTTTGTTTCTTTCTGGTGAGTATAAAACTGATGTTTGCATGTCTAATTCAGTCATCCATGCCCAGGAAACATTAGCTTCACCTTGAAGATGTATTGGAGTACAAAATCAGGCTAAAAGATAATAGGAAGCATGAAGAGTCCATCATATGAGTTGAGTTAAAAAGTTATGGTTCCTTTCTGTATGTGTCACTGAATACATCAGGCAAGGAACAGGATGAAAGTCATTGAGGATGAAAAACAGTGTTAGGACAAAGATGTAAATTGGGTTTGGATGTAAATCAGGCCTGGATATATTCAGACTGGTAATTAGAAGAAAGATGGAGACTCTGGAACAACCTCTCGACAGAAAGGGGGTAAAAAATAAAATTAGTTCCAAGATGGGGCGCAGTCAGTTTGTGAAAGGACAGTTGCCTGCAGTGCCAGTAGATTCATAACACAGGAAGGCCCCACCTAGGTGTGCATTTAATAACATACGAGGTGCTTCATACCAGCTACATCTGAGCGCCATTTAGGCCTCACAGGGGCGATGCTGCTTGCTTTCCTTTTAGGATGGAGTACATTTCTTTGCACAGAGACATCCAGAGACTTACCAAAAGCATTCACAAATAAGTGAAGGCAGAGGAAGCAAGACAGGCTGTAAAGCTTGCTGTTGATTAGGGTTATGAGCCATTACCAGACGAAGAGTTAGGGTGGGTAGGTACATGGGAGTAAGAAACCTACTTTTATCCTTCTATCACAGAGCAAAGTGGTGGGACCAACCCTGCATAATCCCTAACCATTTAAATAATTCAGTACTTATTAAATACTTAAATAATTTCAACAACGATTTATGGATTGATTAATCCCTTTGTTTATTGCTTCTTGAGTAGACAATCTCAGAGTAAACATTACTGCAAATACCTGAGCTTATAATAAGTCAGATAACAGGAGTGTGGAACTGGGCATTGGGTGGACAAAGAAACTGCTTTGGTTTGGGATCAGGGGCTTTTTGGTAGGGTTTTTTTCACCAGCCTCAGCATTTATAAAACCTCATACTACCACCACATGAAAGAGAAAAAAAACCCAATCGCGTCCACAAGTCTTCAGGCTCATTGGTTTCCTTATCACTCGATGTATGATCAAAATACTAGAGGATACATGTTAAGAGAATTAACTAGTCACAGGTATTAATGTATACATTGGCATAATGCAGACATATTTCAGAGAAGTTTAAGGCAAATTTAAGGCATTTCTTTTCTCTTGGGAGGTCAGAAAACTGGGAGGAGACATTTCCATATGCTCAGAGATCCCGTCAGTAAAACTCTTCCTTACTAAATTGCCAGTACAGATGGCAACTCTGATTCAAAAGAGTGAGACTGGTCCTGTAAATCTCTCTTTACCTTAGCTGTGAAACAGCTGCCAGTCTCTTTAATGTCACTGACAATTTCAGAAGATTCAGCCTAGTGACACTGGTTTTAATGCTGTGCTTTAGTGCCAAAGTCATCCAGCCAAAATCCAGTGTACAGAGGGTCAAAGATTTAGAGGTGACTACAGGTAGATCTTCTTAAATAATCTTAAAATACAAAAATATGAAAAAGTAATGTTTTCTATAAGGTGCATGGAAAAAATGCATGTAAAGATAATTTATAATTAATTTATTACTTGGTGTATATAGGTGTGCATAAATACATTTTTTTCCTTAACAAATATATATCATAGGATCATGGAATGGTTTGGGTGGGAGGGGACCTTAAAGACCATCTAGTTCCAACCCCCCTGCCATGGGCAGGGACACCTTCCACTACACC